>NC_068303.1:3038263-3338263 GCF_025860055.1 Xyrauchen texanus
CCTCTCTCATCAACGTGGCATTTCTGTCCTCAGAACTGCCGCTCACTGGATGCTTTTTGTTTTTGCGTTTTGAGTAAATTCTAGAGACTGTTAAGTGTGAACAATCATGCCATGGTCCAAATGTGTCCCACCATTCTGATGGTTGATGTGAACATTACTTAATATTTTCAAGTTAATGCAACTAACTTATTCTATGTAATCTTTCCTGCTTTATTTACTTTACCACAAAAAAAACTAAATAAATTCCCAAGTGTAAATGACTTTTAGAGACTTTTTGTGTGTTTGGGTGGGGGATCATTGATGAATTCACAGTATGCCCACCTCTCCGTAACCACTACACCACTGTGTCAGAGTAACGTACGTGTACTGTATGTTTGCAAGCTTACATTTGCTTTTGTGCACTTGTTTTGAGTGGGTTTTCGGGCTTTATAATTACTTTATGGAGACGCTGTCCAATAACATTTGTATGTTAATAACTGAATGTCTAATCTAAGACAATGTTTGTGAATGTTTGATGCTTTCCGCCTTTAACTCTGAAACGTCTTCAACTTTCAGAACGCTTGGTTTTTTAGGGCATTTTTGAGTGACAGGAGGGAGGAATCTGTCTTATTCGCTTCACTTTGAGGATTAATTATTCAGACATACAAGCTTTGATGCCTTTTATCCTGTTTTGTGCATAAAAAACACATTTGGATTGACATTTTACAGAAATGTTGTCGTGAACAAATTGACTTGCTCAAAGGGAGAGAGACATTCTCATGAGATTAATTCATCACACAACATATGTGCTTTCTGTGAAAGCTAAAGATTCGTTGTCTTATTAAACGTTATATTAAAAATAAAAAAGCAAACTCTTTCATTCTTGTCGGTAGTACAATCGGTGCTGGATGAGTCATGCACCAAGTTGAATTAGGGTAAGGGGTTAAAGTATAAGCAGTAGTGATGATTAGCTTGGCAAGGCCCACTAATGAGGTATTCAGCCCTTACAACATCTCTCCGCTAGTCTGAGCAAATTATCTTCCCTATTTTCGGTTCATGGTTCATAATAAAGGCTAAATTCTCAGGATGGCCATGCAGGTGTGGTGGAACTTTTTGTGACTTCATTTCATAGCCAGATGTGTCTGTCTAGTTTGTTTAAAATTGTTTGACTTAACCCCTTAACATCTGGCCTCTTTTGGTGCATGAGCTTGAAAATGACATACCCAAAGTAAAACTCTTCCCGTTCTTGAACACTTTGGTCTATAAACACAAACTTGGGCTCGTTTGAAAGTAGACACTTATACATTTATTATTCAAGAGTAAAAATGCATCAAATCTCAAAAAAATTATTAGTTAAAGCTATTCAAATATTTTGAAAGGTGAACGCAAATATTATTTATTAAATACTTTTTTTAATATGCAAGACTATATGCGCAGTGCCCCAAAAACTCATCTGATACAAAGCCACATGTCTGATGAAGGTCTGACTCAATTTTGAAGTCAATATGACTAAAACTCTTTGTTCCATAATGATTTATGTAAGTGTACTTCCAAAAAAAAGGCCACTTGGAGGCGCCAATAGACCACTAGAAGGAACCAATGATCAAAGTGGTTCAAAACATTCAATTTATTTATATTTCAATGTGAAAAAAATACTACACAAACCAAAAATATACAAGAAGATATCATTTTATTATTATTATTTGGGAATATATTATAATGCATTCCATATCAATGCATTTTATAAACAATGTGGTATAGACACCCCTGGAGTTAACTAGTTTGAATCCCAGGGCGTGCTGAGTGACTCCAGCCGGGTCTCATAAGCAACCAAATTTACCTGGTTGCTAGGGATGGTAGAGTCACATGGGGTAACCTCCTCGTGGTCGCTATAATGTGGTTCACTCTTGGTGGGGCGCATGGCGAGTTGTGCATGGATGCCGCGGTGGATGGCATGCAGCCAGTGGTGGCTCAGTGGTTGAGGCTCAGGGTTACCGACCAGAAGGTCGGGGGTTCAAGCCCCAGCACCATCAAGATGCCACTGTTGGGCCCTTGAGCAAGGCACTTAACTCCAGTTTGCTCCGGGGGGATTGTCTCAGTCGCTTTGGATAAAAGCGTCTGCCAAATGCATAAATGTAAATGTAAATGCCTCCATGCGCGCTATATCTACGCGGTAACACGCTCAACAAGCCACGTGATAAGATGTGCAGGTTGATGATCTCAGACGCGTAGGCAACTGAGATTCGCCCTCCACCACCGAGTCACCGAGTTGAAGCGAGTCACTACGCCACCACAAGGACTTAGAGCGCATTGGGAATTGGGCATTCCAAATTGGGAGAAAAAGGGTAGGAAAAAGATGCTTCTGTTCATTTATTCCCCATACAAATGTACATTTTTCAGAGCTTTTGCTGTGCCATTCACCCATAGTGTTTAGCCACTGCCTCAAGCCAGAGACCCTCGCTATCCCTGGCTTCGATCACCATCAGTGAAGCCTGGAGCACACCTGCTCCCAATGCATACTGAATGAAAAACAGTGGGGGAAAAAGTCAATGCTTTGGGAGCGCATGTGCTCCGGGGTCTAGCTCACTGTGAGCGAAGCCGGGGAGGGTGGCTCATCTTGGCTTGAATGACATGCAAGAGCCCCATGGATGTGCAGTTGAACTGGGGGTTTTATGAAAAAAATGCAGTTGGGAGGAGCAGTACATCAGGCCCTCGGTGATGGTGACTGAAGCCGAGGAGGGTGGCTCATCTCGGCTTGAATGACATGTCCGATGCCCCCTGGATGTGCAGTTTTAACAGGGGGTTTGATGAAAAAATGCAGTCAGGAATGTGTGTTCTCCATACCCTCAATGATCGTGACTGAAGCCAAGGAGGGTGGATCAGAGCGTGGGTCCAATGTAACCAGGCAATGCCTTAGCGGTATTCAAAGCGCTTTACACTGCGTCTCATTCTCCCACTCAGACACCAATGACGGCAGAGCTGCCATGCAAGGCGCTATCCTTCCATTGGGAGCAACTTGGGATTCAGTGTCTTGCCCAAGGACACTTCGGCATGTGGGGTCATGTGGGCCGGGAATCGAACCGCCAGTTCTGCGATTAGTGGACAACCCGCTCTACCATCTGATCCACATCGTCAAAATTGCTTTAAAATATCAAATCTTTTCAAATGATAAATTGGATGTTAATATTAGTTTACAATGTCACAGTTTAAACATGCATTAACCATAAATTAAATGTAAATAATTACAGTTATGCAAGTGGGTCATTTTTGAACCACCCGTGGTTATATAAGGATAAGCTATGAATAATAATAATAATAATACAGGACTAAATGAGAGTGCCGGCATTATAATAACCTTGCTAATGTCACTGAATTAATATACATTAATATACATTTAAATAATTGCTGCTGAGGGAATACAAAAAAGGGCCCTCGGGTATACAGTTGGCACAGTTGGTTTTAGAAAACACCAGAGTCAGACTTTATGCAAAGATTTCTTGATTTGAGAGGAAACAGACCAACTTATGCAAGTGCGAAATGAATGTCTTAAATCCCTTGTGAAAAAACTCGGACTAAAGTGGGACTAAGCTGGTCTCACAGGCTGGTTTTGCACGCTCGTCACCTGCAGACCAGCTATACACAAGCTTGGCCAGGTAGAACCTCTAGACCATATTAAACCAGTAAACCATCTTAGGTTGGTTTAAAATGGCAGAGGACGTCCGGCTAAACCAGCTTAAACCAGATAAGATTAGCAAAGCACCTTTTTTTAATCAGCGAGATCCAGCTTGACAATATTAATAAAACAAAATAGACCAGGAAGCCCCTTTAGGCTGGTTTAAGATGTTTAATTTTTTTCAGCAGGGACATCCGGCTAGACCATCTTAAACCAGCATACCACCTTAGACTGGTAAACCAGTCGTTTTTATTAGAGATAACCAGCTTGACAATATTAAACCAACTAAGACCAGCAAAAAACCTTAGGATGGTTTTAAAACCGATTTTTATTTTCATCAGGGACAACTAGGTCTTCATAAACAGGCCAAGACCAGCAAACCATCCAAGGCTGGTTTAAGACCATTTTTCTGCAGGGACATCCAGCTAATCCATATTTAAATGAGCTAAAACCAGCAAACCACCTTAGACGTGTAAAGCAGTTTTTTTTTTTTTTTTTATCAGAGACATCCAGCTAGACTATATCAAACCTTCTAAGTCCAGCAAATCATCTTAGGGTGGTTTAAACAGATTTTTCTTTTCAGCAGAGACAACTAGACCATCTTAAACAGGCTAAGACCAGCAAATCACTTTAGGCTGGTAAAGCAGTTTTTTTTTTTTACATCCATCTAAATCATCTTAAAACAGCTAAGACCAGCAAACCACCTAAAACTGGTTTTAACACATTTTTCTTTTCAGCAGGGACAGCTAGACCATTTTAAACAGGCTAAGACCAGCAAACCACCTCTAGCTCTTTAACCAGATTTTTCATCTCAGCAGGCCCATCCAGCTTGACCAACTTAAACCAGCTAAGACCAGTAAAGCACTTTAGGCTGGTTTGAGTGTTTGAGTGTATCAGGGAGATTTAGCTAAATAATTACTTTATCATTTCACGTGTATTCATTTGGCAGGTGCTTTTATCCAAAGTTAAACAAGCTAAGACCAAGCTTGTTTATTTTTATTTAGCAGGGACAGCTAGACCATCTTAAACCAACTAGGAGCCGTAAACCACCTTAGACTGGTTAAAGCTGTTTTTTTGTTGTTGTTTTTTTTCAGCTGGGACTGCTAAACCATCTTAAGCAGGCTAAACCCGTATTAGGCAGGTTTAATTCGTTTTTTCAGCACAGAATATATAAGATATACAAAACCATGTCGAAAATGTTTTATCATTGTGTGAAGCGAGCAAGAAAACTTGTCAGGGGACATCTGTGATGCCAACAGAGGTGGCATACAGACGCTGAGTTAATGTAAGAGAGACAGCATAACATATGCTCCTGACAAAACAGACAGATCTTGTACTGTAAGCTGCTGAGAAACACTGTCGTACTGCAGACTTCATTAGCGTTAAATAGAGTTTAGAACAAGAGGAGGTGATTGCAAAGATGTCTAAACGTTGGCAACAGCGTTGGCAAAAAATGAATGTCTAACTCTCTAGTTTTGTGTTGTCAATGACTCAACATATCAAGTCTGACGTATAAGGGTGTGTAAATCTGAAATGGGACATCACTAATCTCTAGATGTGCATCTTTGTAAGCATGATTTTTTTTACTGATGCGCTGATTAAAAAAAAACTTATAAATACACAATCAGATTCAAGCCATTTTTCTTACTATTTCAGATAACTATATATTGTGTGTGTGCAGAGGCGTTGCAATGTCTTAGGCAAACCAGGCAACTGTCTGGGGCCCAGAGCTGGAAAGGGGCCCCCTCAAGGATGGCTGATTACATTGGACCACAGCAATGACAACATGGAACCCCCTTAAATGAATTGATGTTACAAGACACTGCAATGACACGTCCAGAACCCCCCTAAAGGGGCCCCATGATACAAGCTTGCTGTCAAAATATTGACATGGATGAATGATTAATGTGCCTTATGGGGGGGGGATCCCTTCTGCCTGGGGCCCCCAGAGTCTCTAGAAATGCCCCTGTGTGTGTGTGTGTGTGTGTGTGTATCACATCATTGCTTGTGAGCAAATGATCCAAAGAGGACATCCATGCTAGTGAATTAATAAAATCAAATAAGTTACCTTCCTCTCTTGGCAGAACTGTCTCTTTACTGAGTGTACTGAAAGTCACTTTGGATTCAACACTCAGCTAACGACACTTTAATATGTTGTCTCTTAATTTTGCATGAAAAATTAAAAATGTATGATAGGAGATAAAGGCATGAGGCCTTTAAGATTTTAAAAACATAAACAGTGAAAATAGTGAATTCGGAACTTCCCACGTGAACATCAGTGCTCAATATGAATACAATCTTTCTTGTACCATTAATCATTCACAGTGATGTGGAAAAAGTAAGTGAACCCTTGGATTTAATAACAGGCCGATTTTCCTTTGGCAGCAATAACCCCAACCAAGTGCTTCCGGTAGTTGCAGATTAGACCTGCACAATGTTCAGAAGAAATGTTGGACCTTTCTTCCTTTCAGATCTGCTTCAGCTCAGCCATATTATTTGGATGTCTGGTGTGAACGGCTCTCTTGAGGTCATTCCACAGCATCTCTATTGGGTTAAGGTCTGAGCTCTGACTGGGACACTCCAAAAAGTGGATTTCCTTTATTTGAAGCCATTCTGTAGTGGATTAACTTTGATGTTTAGGGTCATTAACCTGCTGCATTACCCAACTTCCACTGAGCTTCAGCTGGTGCACAATAAATTCTTCCAAAAATGACAAACGGTCCAGTCCCCGGAGGAGTAAAGCAGCCCCAAATAATGCTGCTACCTTTAGTGTACTTCACCTGTTGGAATGTAGTGTCTGCATGTTCTTACCAAACAATTCAACCTTAGTTTCATCAGTCTACAAAACATTTTCCCAGTAGCGTTGTGGAGTGTCAAGGTGGTCTGTTGCAAACTTTAGGCAACGGCTTCCTTCATGTTGTCCTGCCATGGACACCATACCTGTTTAATGTTTTCCATATATTAAACTCATGAACAGAGATGTTAAACAGTTCCAATGATTCCTTCAAGTCTTTAGCTGTCACTATAGGCTTTGTTTTTACCTCATTGAGCATTATGCGGTGTGCCCTTTGAGTCATATTTGGGAGAGTAGCCATAGTACTAAATCGTCTCCATTTAAAGACAATTTGTCTAACAGTGGACAGAAGAATATCTGAACTCTTCGAGATAACTTTGTAACCCTTTCCAGCTTTATGCAAAGCAACAATTCTTGATCATAGGTCATTTACATTTACATTTATGCATTTGGCAGACGCTTTAATCCAAAGCGACTCAGTGCACTTATTACAGGGACAATCCCCCCGGAGCAACCTGGAGTTCAGTGCCTTGCTCAAGGACACAATGGTGGTGGCTGTAGGGATCGAACCAGCAACCTTCTGATTAAGAGTTATGTGCTTTAACCCAAGCACATAACTGTGTGGGGGGGGTTGTTTGCTGTACTTTTTGGCATATCGCAGTGCCATTTTGTGGTCCGTTCTGCATAACGCGACGGCTTATTTTAGCTTATCGCGGCCCATTCGGTACGTTTCGCGGCAGACCCACCGGCCCACTTGGTTCTCCAGATGCCCAGTCCGCCCCTGATCTACCCAAAAGTACTTCGGCCCACCGGGAATATGCCCGGTATGCCAGATTACCAGTCCAGCCCTGTTCACACGTAACACGTAAACAATCCTACATTTTCATCTTTGCGATTTACGAATATTGTCTTCCCATCAACTACTAAAGAGCTTGTATAAATAAATATAATACAAATTACATTTAAATATTAACATATATAACACACCTGTATAATTCAGTTGACCATACTGCAAAGCACACTTTACCAGCTAGGTTTTGCATGGCTTTGCTGGTCCACCAGCTACTGTAGACCAGCATTAACCAGTTTACACCAGCAGGGAAATTGCATGCTCGTTAGATTGGTCTTTGTAGCAGGGACATCCCTACCCTAAACCTTAAACCTAAACTTAAAACTGATCATAAAAAGCAACAATTCCTGAAGCAACCGTATAATTCTTCTAGTGCTTGAACAAGCTTGTAAATAAAGTTGCAAACGTTATGGAGTGCAAATGTTAAAACAGATCATGTTACAAGTGAAAAAAGTGTTCTGATGTTAGAAGATGGCAATGTGTGAGGAACAGGGCAAAAATACTGATAACTGATAACCAGCTGTTTTACTCAATATTAGTGGAACCAGTTTAAATTTCACCAGAATAATGCTGCGTTATATACTGTACAACAAGCCACGTAAAAACCATTTTGAAAAGATTTAGGTATAGTAAAGTGATTCTATGAGACCAGGTTGGAAATAACCCACAATATGCCCACTAAGCACATACACAATCTGTTAGACTGCACAAGAAAATTAGTGGTGTCTTAGTAAATGAAAGCCTTTGGGTATCTTTCATGTTCACATGGCAAAATCGTGGCTTGAGTCTGGATGTGATTGACTTGATGTAATGCATGTAGCAGGAAACCAATGAGATCGCCATTGCATCATTCTAAAGACTATTACGTTGATTTCAATTTAACCCCCTTCAACCACAGTGCAGCTGACAGGCATAAAAATGAGATCTATGTCTGCTCCACCAGATGCTAATAAGATCTGAACTCATCTGCTTGTCTGCGTATAAAACACATCTAAATTACACTACTGCATAGTTCAATTCCAATTAAAACTTTTCTGTCCCCATACGAGACGAGCAGATGAGATTGTGTCTGGCTATCTGCATGCCGTCCCGAGTTTCCATTATTTGTCCTTTCGTTTTTTTGGAAAATGTCAAGACCAGTGTGTTGATTAATGCTCCTTTGACCTTGGCTATCAGACAAACGCCAGCAGCTCAGTGTGTGAATATTAAACAGGTCAGTCGAAATGGATCTCCAAACACTGTCCCACAGTCTCTCTGCTTGAATTATTAATCGTGGTGCTTTATTGACCCGCATGAATTAATCAAACACAGATGATGGCCTGACAAGTCATGCTTGTTTTTGCTTTAACATACAGTAAGCCTTGAAATAACGAACTATCCCTTTAAACATAGTTATGTCTTCGTTTGCTCATGTTATGTCATGTTAAATTACCTGATGAAGAGTATTGCTAACTTTCAAATGTAGAAACGAAAACTCACTAATGAGAACTGTACAATTGCTCGGTAAAATGGTAAATGGCCTGCACTTATATAGCGTCTTTTATTAACCTTAGACGTTACACTGTGTCCCATTCACACACATTTACAATTACATTATGCATTTGGCAGATGCTTTTATCCAAAGCGACTTACAGTGCACTTATTACAGAGACAATCCCCCGGAGCAACCTGGAGTTAAGCGCCTTGCTCAAGGACACAATGGTGGTGGCTGTGGGGATCGAACCAGTGACCTTCTGATTAACAGTTATGTGTTTTAGCCCACTACGCCACCACCACTCCACTCACACTTTCACACTCACACTCAAACCAATGCAAGGTGCTAGCTTGTCATTGGGAGCAACTTGGGGTTCATTGTCTTGCCTAAGGACACTTCGGCATGTGGAGTCATGTGGGCCTGGAATCGAACCGCCAAACCTGCGATTAGCGGCCGTCCCGCTCTACCACCTGAGCCACAGCTGCCCTTCTCCTAGACTTCCTTCTTAGAAAAAGACCCCAGTAATCTCACGTCTCCTCTAGAGTTTCTTAACCCTCCTATTGCGTTCAGATTCTGCAGACACTTTTTGCATTCGCGGGTCAATTTTGACCCGGACAAATTCAAGCTTAGAAATCATTCATAACTTGATGGCTTTCATCTAAATGCATTAATAAGTCCTTAACTGTTCATACATGTAAAAAGATTGATATTTTTGGCATGTTAACTGGCAAACATAAAAGTTATCAATTAATATGCCATTTTCTAAGAAATAATAAAATGTAGAAATTCATTGAAAATTCTAAATATAAATGAACTACAACAAAACCAGTGTATTACATGCGAGGATATTTTTTGTATCAACCTTTCTGTGAAATGTTATCCAAATATAACATAACATACAATTTTATATTAATATCTAATGTGAGAATGACTCGTTATTTGAATGAATTTCCTATTACTCAAAACTGCTCAATACAAATTGGTGGTCAAAAGTTATGAAAGCAACGTAATCTTTTTCAACTAAACTTCATTAAAACAACTGTGCATCTCAAGTATACAACATTAATACTTCTTTACTATGTTTTTAAGCAAAATCCATTCTATTGACTTGCATGAACTGCTGAATATTGATGTGTGAGTTAAAATGTGGACAATTGCCTTTTTCAAGCCCTATTTAGACTGATGTGTGCATTAAATTTTGTTCTCACCACACCCCCTTTAGACAGTAGTACCTTTGATTTAGTTTATTTATTATGTTTGTTACATCTGTCATGTCTGTTTTGTACAGGAAACTGTTTGTGACTGTATGTGTATGTGTTTGTGCACAAGATGTAGTCCCAGTGAGAGACAAAAAAGTGTGCGAGAGAGTTTGGGAAAGAGGCTAAATGTAAGTGTAATTGTGATTTTATAAGAAAAATTCTAATTCAATTCAAAGTACAACAAAATCTACATAATATCATGTATAAAGCCACAATTGATGCCCGGGTCAAAATTGACCCGCAAACGCAAAATATGTAAAAAATAAAACATTTAATGTTATATAATTTAAACAATTTTATTTAAAAATCTAATGAATAAAAATGTATTATGTGTATTTTGATAATCTTGACAAATTCCAAAAGTTTAGTACAGCAACTAAAAACTATGAGGTATTAAAAAATTATTATCTACCTCTACTGGGCCAAAAATGACCCGAACGCAATAGGAAGGTTAAACTTTGCAAAGATAAGTCTGCAATCAAAAGTCAGAGATCTCAATACAAACTCAAACATTTCTCATCAAATCACCAGATCAAATTGTCTTAGGAGAATGTTGATACTTAAAGGGCTAGTTCACCCAAAACTTTAAATTATGTCAATATTTACTCACCATTTTATTCCAAACCCATATGACCTTTTGTCATATTTTGGGGGTGAATTATTCTTATAGGTGAAACATAACTGATAACTCAACTATGTCTCCTGAAAGACCAGCTTTTGAGCAAAGAAATGTTCATATGGGATTAGATATGTAGTTTAAAATGAGACAAGATCGAATTAAATTATGGCCCATTAAATAAAACTCCAAATGACACAATCTGTACCTGCAACAATCAAAAACTCTATTTATTCCACAGACATATATGAATAGGGTTTTTGGTCTCAGCCAACCTGAATGTAAAGCTAAAATCAATGCTAGAATATTGTCAAGGATTATTGCAATGGACTGGACAGTCATGTGATCAATCTTTGTGTTAAAATAAAGTGAAAATGAATGAGTGCCAATATGACACTGTATTACCTCCACACTGTTATTGCATGTCTTTAAATGATGCTGACACAATGGCAAGGCCGGATGCACAGTTGGCTCCTAGAGGTGAGCTGTGATTTATTATCCACTTTGTGCTGACAGGTCCTGTTCTTCATTCTCTCTTTCTAGGTCTTGTCAGAAGAGGAGATGAGATTGAAACAGAAGCCCAGTCAATGAGCTTCCCTCTGTGGAAGCTGATGTGGGGCCCCTAGAGACACTGACCTTTTGTCCCAATGATCTATGGTTCGAGGCTCCAGCCCTCCAGAGTCAATCTGCAACACTGTCCACTGCTGAGCGATTCCTATTTTGGCACACTCTGTATTTACACAAACAACTGTTAAAAGAGTTCTAAGTAATTCCTCGGTACCTACCGTCCGAACATTTGGTTCTTGCATGCACTCTGACAACACACAAATCATCTTGATGTTTAGCAATTTTCTCCAAAGCACTTTAAGGTACCCTTTCTCTTGAAAGAAAATACTAACCTAAACTTACCAGATCTTGCCTACAAAACACCACAATGTACTTAGCCTGAAAATCTCTCGACACGTAATCCAGCAAATGCATGCTAAGCTTCCGGGAAAGCCCATGTATTCTCGAATCACCTTTCGTTTTCATGACCATGAAAGGGAAAAAATTATGGCATCTCATTTGAGAATGCTGAGGTCAAGCAGGCATGCAGTCCAACGGGATCAATACGACCCCACTGATTAATGAGCAGATTTCTCTTCCATTTAGTGGGTCGGAGAGGAATCATCTGCCAAGATCAAGGTTGTGAAACCAGGTCTCTTTCATCTTTATGAGATGCATTTCCATTGCAAAATAATCCAGTTCTTGCCCTTTTCTGAACTTTGTATCATTTAATCGCTGCTTCTTCAGAATCAGAATCAATACGCCCCTTGCAAAGGTGTGAATCAACCCAAGCAATTGGCTTTTCGGTTGAATCATTTCTTTGTAGAAGTATTTTTGACTCAAGCAGTAAAGCTCTGCTTTTGGCTTTGCTCCATGGTCAATGATTAGATATGCAAAAGCACTCTCTTGATTTGTTTTAATGCCTCCAATGTTCACAAAGAGGAAAAAAAAACTGTGTTGGAATTGAAGAAGAGAATCCAACCAGCCTAGCACACCTTCTGGACCCCAAAGCAACTTCTGGAATATTTTGTACCCAAGTTGCAACGTAGGGGACAATATTGCCTTGAGTAAGTGCATGCCGTGGTGGCCCTCAGAATGGTGTTGCCACCACCAGACAAGCGGCATGTGTGTCTTACCACCTTCGTCATTATGACTAGTATGGCCTTCATGGATGCCTACCTGGTGGAACAGAACCAGGGTCCACGAAAGATTGGCGTCTGCATAATTGTCCTGGTAGGAGATGTCTGCTTTCTCATAGTCCTCCGCTATGTGGCGGTTTGGGTGGGAGCGGAGGTGCGGACAGCTCGGCGTGGCTATGCCATGATCCTTTGGTTCCTCTATATCTTTGTCCTGGAGATCAAGCTTTACTTTGTCTTCCAGAACTGTAAGGCAGACCGCAAAAGTTTGGAAACAGTTGCCCGGAAGGCTTTGACTCTGTTGTTGTCCATCTGTGTGCCAGGTCTTTACCTGGTTCTGGTGGCCCTGGACAATATGGAATACGTTCGTACCTTTAGGAGAAAGGAGGACATGAGGGGTAGGCTCTTTTGGGTGGCTTTGGACTTGCTCGACCTTTTGGACATGCAAGCAAACCTTTGGGAACCCCAGCGGACGGGTTTGCCAATATGGGCAGAAGGTTTGATGTTCTTCTACTGCTACATTTTGTTGCTGATTCTTCCTTGTGTATCCTTGAGTGAGATTAGCGTACAGGGCGACCACGTGTCTCCCCAGAAAATGATGCTTTATCCTCTCCTCAGTCTGGTCACTATCAACATTGTGACCATCCTTATACGTGGTGTCAACATGGTGCTCTTTCAGGACAGCCGGGTTTCCTCCATTTTCGTCGGCAAGAACGTGGTGGCGATCGCAACCAAGGCGTGTACATTCCTCGAGTATCGAAGGCAGTTGCGGGAATTCCCCACTCGGGAGAATGCAATGGGCATTCCCATGGAAGTCCAGCAGAACTCTGTGGGGCACGGACAAGCTTTACCAAACGCTACAAGCCTCCCACACGAACCTACTCCAGGGCGAGAGATTATGGATACATGACCAAGGAACCAAAGTGAACCCATTAACCAAGGCTTCCATTTATCAAACAAGGAGCATTCAAACTTCTAGGTATAAACTGAGACCTGATGAACTGCTATGGGGACACGTTTTACCATTATGGGTGCTCCTTCCTGAAATGGAGCAAATCAAATGAGCTAAGAATGAGCTGGATTGTTCACGGGAAAACATTCAGTGTTTTATAATTAGTTTCCCCAAACTAAGCTACAGTTGACACTGACAAACCTTGTTAAGAACCAAGTGTTTTTTTTGCTTTTTTCTTATAGTAGTGGTGCAAATTATATTTGAGATCAATCATCAGATATTTGCCTTTCTTAAAGGAAAAGTTAACCCAGAAAATTACATTTCTGTCATCATTTACTCACTCCCATATTGTTCGTATATTCATTTCTTTCTTCTGTGGAACACAAATGGAGATTAGGCCAATTAGGTAAGATGTTAGCCTCGGGCCATGTCCACACTAGTCCATTTTGCTACGTTTACGCCTTGAATCCACACTGGACCGACGTTTCCTTCATTCCGAAAACAGAGACTTTCCATAACCACATACTTTGGAAATGATTGACGTTAGGAAACTGAAAACTATTATTAGAAATAGTGGGTGTGTGGCCTCAGTCAGCTCCACCTTCATTGTATGGAAAAAGATGCAATAAAAAATAAATGGTGACTGAGGCTTTTTGACAAGTTTGAAATACATGATGAGGGAATTGATGACAGAATTTTAAATTTTCGGTGAACTGGAGGGATGGTAACTGTGAAATAGGTTCTAGTCAGGACAGGAACTGAAAAAAGGAACTAGTCAGGTAGTAGTCCTACATGCTTGCAGTATGTGTTTGCATTTGTACTTTATGGAGTTTTGTGTTGACATTAAATAAATGAGAATATAGAAAAGATCAAAAGAAATGGTAACTGTGTAAGATGAACTTTATTGAATATTTTGCTGTACAGTCCTTCAGAAAAAGTTTGTGAGTGCAGTTTCAGATCAAGGGTTGTATATGGATAAGTAATTAATATTATATACCACTTGTGTTCTTGCTTTTTTACATTTTTGTTTGAGAGTTAAGCTGTTTAATAAAAAAGAAAAAAGTTGGTTTTAGTTATTTGACTGAAGTATTGCAGTGATTGTGTACGTGTAAATGTCCTCATGACTTCCACCCCAGACAATCTTTCCACACGAACAGACTGAGATTACTGCATTTCTATTTCAGTGCTTGCCCAAATCAGTTCCTCTAATGTTTGAGTAAACACACCATGCCTGTAGAACCGGATGGGAGGGTAAATGGCATCGGGGGAAATGAAATAAATTATGCGTGGCCCCATCAGCAGGAACTCACCTTTCTAGAGCCACACAGCGTGAAAGCGATTCCTAACGCACCAGGCATGGACGTCAGGGAATTAAATGCCTTTCCTCTGTATGCAGTATGAAAGCAAAATGCTTCATCTCTGATTTATTCAGCATAGGTAGCAACCTGATGTGTTCCATTTCAACAACATGAATTCCTTCACACCTGCATATGGTGGGTGATCTGTGCCGTTTTATGCACTGGGTGTTGATTCACCCCTCTGGGTATTTTGCACGCCCAAGTAAGTGAGCACCCAACATAAATTTCCCTCAGTGGTATTACCATTTTTCCTCTTACCATACTGTGCCACTAGCTTTACCAGTTAGAATTGCATATGTGTCATTTGCTATTGGTTGCCAAACAGATGGATGCCCCCAAACTCAGGCCATTGATTCCCTCAGAACCACGAGTCGGGCGGCTTTTTTTTACTTTAAGTGCTACTATATATTAGGGCTGGGCGATGATTTTCCTGATGCTATAAAATTCAGCAATATCATGTATAGCACAGTAATTTGAATATGCTTTTTATTTTGCCATTTAGTTCCATAAAGGGCATCAATAGACCAATATCACAATCCTTCAGGGCTGCACAATTAATAAAATTAACATCAAAATGGCTTTATGTACATATATGATTATTAAACTGCAAAAGGCTGCGATGAAAGGCAGATAAACTTGTCTGTGTGTGTGCTTCAGATGGTGCAATGTTCTGTGTTTGTGCTGGGATCATGAGCTAGTGTTTTTAGAGCAGTTCACATGCATTAGTAAGTCCTGCAAGTTAATATACATAGCTACAAAGGTGGCATAGTATAACAGAAAAGGAGGAAATTAAAGCATTTCACCAGATCCAGAACATTGTGAAGGGCACAACACTTTCCGTGTCAAAATAAAAGCTCCAGGTGAAAAATGATGTGTCAAAATAAAAGCTCCAGGTGAAAAATGACGTGTCAAAATAAAAGCTCCAGGTGAAAAATGATGTGTCAAAATAAAAGCTCCTGGTGTCAAATAAAAGCTCCTGGTGAAAATGCGTGTCAAAATAAAAGCTCCTGGTGAAAAATGACGTGTCAAAATAAAAGCTCCAGGTGAAAAATGACGTGTCAAAATAAAAGCTCCAGGTGAAAAATTAAGTGTCAAAATAAAAGCACCAGGCTAAAACTGACGCGTCATAATAAAAGCTCCAGGTGAAAAATGATGTGTCAAAATAAAAGCGCCTGGTGAAAAATGACGTGTCAAACTAAAAGCTCCTGGTGAAAAATGACGTGTCAAAATAAAAGCTCCTGGTGAAAAATGACGTGTCAAAATAAAAGCTCCAGGTGAAAAATGACGTGTCAAAATAAAAGCTCCAGGTGAAAAATGACGTGTCAAAATAAAAGCTCCAGGTGAAAAATGATGTGTCAAAATAAAAGCGCCTGGTGAAAAATGACGTGTCAAACTAAAAGCTCCTGGTGAAAAATGACGTGTCAAAATAAAAGCTCCAGGTGACAAATGACGTGTCAAACTAAAAGCTCCTGGTGAAAAATGACGTGTCAAAATAAAAGCTCCAGGTGAAAAATGAGGTGTCAAAATAAAAGCGCCTGGTGAAAAATGACGTGTCAAACTAAAAGCTCCTGGTGAAAAAAATGACGCGTCAAAATAAAAGCTCCAGGTGAAAAATGATGTGTCAAAATAAAAGCTCCAGGTGAAAAATTAAGTGTCAAAATAAAAGCACCAGGCTAAAAATGACGCGTCATAATAAAAGCTCCAGGTGAAAAATGATGTGGCAAAATAAAAGCTCCAGGTGAAAAATGACGCTTCAAAATAAAAGCTCCAGGTGAAAAAATGACGCGTCAAAATAAAAGCTCCAGGTTAAAAATGACGTGTCAAAATGAAAGCACCAGGTTAAAAACGACGTGTCGAAATAAAAGCTCCAGGTGAAAAAGGACGTGTCAAAATAAATGCTCCAGGTGAAAACGGACGTGTCAAAATAAATGCTCCAGGTTAAAAACGGCGTGTCAAAATAAAAGCTCCAGGTGAAAAATGACGTGTCAAAATAAAAGCTCCAGGTTAAAAATGACGTGTCAAAATAAAAGCTCCAGGTGAAAAATGGCGTGTCAAAATAAAAGCTCCAGGTGAAAAATGACGAGTCAAAATAAAAGCTCCAGGTGAAAAATGACGCGTCAAAATAAAAGCTCCAGGTTAAAAATGACGAGTCAAAATAAAAGCTCCAGGTGAAAAAGGACGTGTCAAAATAAAAGCTCCAGGTGAAAAAGGACGTGTCAAAATAAAAGCTCCAGGTTAAAAATGACGAGTCAAAATAAAAGCTCCAGGTTAAAAATGACGAGTCAAAATAAAAGCTCCAGGTGAAAAAGGATGTGTCAAACTAAAAGCTCCAGGTGAAAAATGACGTGTCAAAATAAAAGCTCCACCTTGTTCATTCACAGACAATTTTTAATTAAAAATCATATTAAGGTCAATAATGTTTTTATAAAGCTACTATGTATCATTAAATATAAAATATAAATGTGCATATCAAATAAAATGATTAGATCACATTTATTTTTAAATAGATCTTGGCAACAGTCCAAGATATTCGTCCAGCATGTATTTACATAGGAAAACAATGGGAAAACAGAACAGATGCACGCAAAAACACGTTCTGTCCCTAACTCGTCCGTTCGCGTGTGTCTGTGAGACATCCCGAACCCAACCTGAACCCGAAGTCCTACTTGAAAACCGTACCCCAACCCGGCCCCAAACCCGTCAGGTTCTCGGGTTCCGTCGGGCCCGGGTCGTGTTTCAGACCTCTACCGAGAAGTGGGTGTCCTTCATCAAATAAAGTACGCGATTTCGGACACGTACAGTCAAGGAGTGTTTACACTTTTGAAATAAAAAATTAACCAACTCACCTCTCAGAAAAACTTTCAGACAATATGTCAACATTACCACCAACCTGCTTCAAAACATGTAAATATGCTATGACGTCATTGAGGAACTTTCCAGAGAAAGTACAGATGATCATAAAACAGGGTTGCAAACTACTAACTTTTTGGCAAAAGTCACCTTTTTTAAGCTTATTTAAAATTTTACTTACTTAAAAATCACTGAAAATATACTCCTGAAACACCCGCTACCACTTTCTCTCCTTTTTCATCTCTTCCGAGTTTGCGTCCCTGATAAAAGGATGTTTTTGGGTTCACTCTGTGTAGTTTTGAAGTAAGTTTATAGCAGCAGAAATAGATACTCTTGTGTAAATAGTCATGTGAGCACGAACATGCTAAGATTAAAATGCTACTTCTAGCACTTTTACATGCACTTGTTATCAGGCGTGATTATATATCTATGTATTTTTTTTATCAAGACAATCCACGTTAGATCATTCTTTTATTTATTGTTTTCCTCTAGTAAGGCTTTTGATATTAGTGCAAAGATATACTGCAAAAAATCGTATTCTTGATGGGAATTTTTGTATCGCTTTTCTGTAAAAATATCTACAAAACCTTAAAACGAGATACATTTACTTAATTCTGTTTTAGAAGCAACACTGCAAAAGATATTTTGGCTTTTTTCAGAGAATGTATTTTTAATATGTTTTTATTTTATCTATCTATCTATCTATCTATCAGTCTATCTATCTATCTATCTATCTGTCTATCTATCTATCTATCTGTCTGTCTATCTATCTGTCTGTCTGTCTGTCTGTCTATCTATCTAAAAAAAATTTTTTATGGTAATCAACATTATGCCACAGATGCTGTCGGTTGAGCTTAACTTGTACAGATCCCGGAATATTCCTTTAGGTGTCATTCCAATATTTTCACAGTGCCAAATATCTTAATGTTCCTAAAATAGGCTTAACTTTATTTTATTTTCTTACAGGTTTATTATAGGCATGTAATGCATTATGTACTTCCACATTACCATAACAAATATTGCAATTTTCATTCGTTATAGATTTCAATACAATGATGCAGCACAATATCAAAAAAGCAATATCCATTAATAACACTCAGGCAAATTTATAATGTCACACAAAATAGCAGGTACAGCTTCCACTAATTACACCCTCACTAGTAAATGTGTGACTTGGGCAGCCTCCAAAACTAACGTCCCATTCCGCTCGTGAACTCCATCATATGAAACATCTAAAACCTTCCATTAGAGCAGTCTGAAATCCTGAAACTCTGCCAACACCAGTGGGTAGCTCAAGCAGTCACAGGTTAAACAATTTGGTGATTCATTTTGCTAATGGGGATTTGTGTCATTTTCAGTAATTAAAGGCAAACTATGGAACTAACAGAAAATTCCAAATGGATTCGGGAAGTCTACCATGACAGGTGCGTTCGTTTAATTCATTGGTGTGTGTGTGATGTCAGGATTGTTAGGAAAGCCAGTTCAGTGTTGCTATTTATCCTGCTTGATAAAATACATTTTCTTGGAATTACAAAAGTTTAATTGCATTGTGCTAATGAAGACAAATTGTATTAAAGCGTTGCAAATATTTTTAAAGGGATAGTTCACCCAAAAAGTATTTACTCACCCTCATGTGGTTTGAAACTGAACTGAAGGAGATATTCTAACCTGCATGACTTAAAAAAAGATATTAGACAGGACCAGAGGCGTTTCCAGCATTGAAGGACATCCGGGGCTTAGCCCAGACCATTTTATTTTCACACTAGCAACCACTTCTCTGTAGTCCAGAGCTGGTGAGAGGGTATTCTTTGAGTTTTGCTCTGGCTGGGCCTGTTTCTACAGTTCCTAAATCTTCCACTCTAGTACTATCCTCGACTAACTCATCCTCTCTCCTCCCTGAATCATCTGTGATGCAAAAGAACAGATACAGCACATAACTTATTGCAATCAGCTTCAAACAACTAATTCATCAAGTGCTACATATGTCAAATTGTAGACCAATACCATTGAAGTAAATGTATTAGGAAGAGCAGATCGGTGGGATTGCCCTAAGATCTATCATGATTCTTGAATTTTCATGTACATTAACATAAAGTCATCACAAAAGAGTTATATTATAGTGAGTAAAGTGAAGTAAAAAAAAAAAGTTTTTATATAAATAATTTATATTTTTTGACATAAATAGTCAAAATGATGTATAAGATCCTAAGTTAAAGCAATACATGAATGACACCATGGCATCGAACTGTATATAATTCTCCATGTTCATCTGCCAAAATCCTTTCATTAGGATCATTGGGATAAGAAATGTTTCACTTTTAACTTTCTCTAAAGTAAAGTGACTGATTAATTGTTACCAGTTTCCATGCCTGATTCTGGCACATCTTTGCTACCCTCAAAGTGTATATTTACAACAAACCAATATCACAAAACAAGTCACACATACATTTTATGCTAATGCTTATTGGTTATCCTTACAGGAAACAACACCTGATAAACAAGAAAATTATGCTCCAAACGGGACTCGAACCGCGGTCTCCAGCATGAGAGTCAGCTGCGTTAACCACAAAGCTAGAAGCTATCAGTTGGTAGTACAGGTTTTGAAGGTTTAGCGTACTGTGGTTGAAAGCCAGCCAGACGATGATCTTTAGACTTTAGGGACAAAAACAAATGTGAATTCTTACCCACTGACTTCTTTCGGAAATTTTAGAAGCCACATTTGCTTCATTTTTGCTGTCTTTCCTGCTAACTGCTGTTAACTCGCCACTAAGTAACGTAAGTTGATGTCAGCTCCTCCCCTACCTGCTGCATATTCAACAGAGAGGAAGAAACGGAGTCGCCCATAGGCTACCGACAGCAAAGGAACTTATTCTATAGGCTAGATTATGCCTATGTCTATTTTTACAGGCTGTATGCAGTATGTGCAAAGCCAAAGCACAATGAAATAAGGCAACTTGTGATTTCGGGGGTTTACATAGGCTATTGTCCGGTTTCATATTTGTCAGTCAACTTTTCAAAATTCATTCAGGGCTACACTCAAAACATTGGGGCTGAAGCTCCGGCAAAATCGGCTGCCGCCGCCTCTGGACAGGACGACTGCATCAGTCACCATTCACTTTCAGTGTATGGGAAAAAGATGCAATGAAAGTGAATGGTAATATCATTTCTATTTTATAGAAACAAAAACAAAACAAATGTATATTTAATAAGTTAAACATTCAGATTGATGGAGATTGGTAAAGCCTATATGGGTGATTCTAATGAAACCTGTCAATTTTACTACAAAATCAAATCAAAAGAAACGAATAAGAATTTATATTTTTGCCTAAATAAAATGTAAGCCTATTTTTAGGACCATTAAGATTTTTACATCATTTTCTTTATAAATACATGTTATTATAATAATTGCAAAGTATTTTTTGCCGCCTTTCATTTTCAATTATATAAATTGCTGTACAACCGCATCTTTTTTTATTGTAAAACAGTAAAAAAAGACTGTTACAGTATGAGAATCATCATTGTAAACTATGGGAATAGTAAAAGTAAAACCTCCAGACACATTACGGTAATGAGAATTGGTGCAAACTGTGCTTAAGTGTCATCTCAGATGTGTAGGACTTTCTTTCCTCTGCTGAACACACACAAAAAAAGATTTTTAGAAGAATATCTCAGCTGTGTAGGTCCATACAATGCAAGTGATAGGTGACTAGAACTCTGAAGGTCCGAAAAGCACATAAAGGTGTCATAAAAGTAATCCATACAACTCCAGTTGTTAAATCCATATCTTCAGAAGAAATATGATAGGTGTGCGTGAGAAATTGATAAATAAAGAAGAATGTGAAAGTGAAAGTGGAGATTTATAGTAGGAAATTACATAAATATTGATCTGATTCTCACCCACAGCTATTATATCGCTTCAGAAGACATGGATTAAACCACCGGAGACATGGATTACTTTTATGCTGCCTTTATTTGCTTTGTGGATCTTCAAAGTTCTGTTCACCATTCACTTGCATTGTATGGACCTACAGAGCTGAGATATTCTTCTTAAAATCTTCATTTGTGTTCAGCAGAGGAAAGAAAGTCACACATCTGATATGGCATAATGGTGAGCAAATGATGAAAGGATTTGCATTTTTGGGTGAACTGTCCCTTTAAATCTCATGAGCCAATCAAACGAATCAAATTTGTGCTTTTGTTAATAGTTGTTCTGATAAAAATAAGTGTTAATGAAAGCCAGAATATTAAATGCCATGGATCAATATTTACTGATAAATCATTTATTTTGTTGAGGGGGTTCAAAATGATCATTTTCAAGCAAAACTACAGGTAAAAAAATGACCTTAGAAAGGTGGCAACATCATTATTTTGTTTTCACACAGATATAGATAGAAATATACAATTAGTTATGTTTTTTAGTTTTCTTGTTGCATTATTTGGCAATGGTCGGAGTAAAAAAAAAACAACAACATTTGAGATGTTTTTCCAAAAGTTGGCATGCTTATAACTCCACAAGTATTAAAGTTATCTTAATATGTTGTAATAATCTGGTTCGTCGGCCCACCGGGAAAATGCCCGATATGCCAGATTACCAGTCCAGCCCCGATCCTCACTTATTCTTTCTAATATTGATCAATGTTCTGTTCCTCTTTTCCTAAAAGGTTCAAGTAACATGTATGTAATCTGAGGGGTGACTGAGGGTCTGGCCCATGTCAAGAGTGCATTAACTGGGTTTATTAATTCATCCCGGCCTCCGGAGAATGTGCGTTTTATGTTGTATTGCATTATGCTAATGTCCCACAGATGGTGATGCCCTGCATTCCAGCAAGTTTGGGTAGAAGGCCTCATGAGAAGGAGAGAACACCTACACATCGCATATCTAAATAACTTATGTCTCTGAATTATTTATGGTTATTGTGCCCTCTCAAATTGATGATTTTGCCATCGTCAAAAATAACTTCTAAGGATTTGAATTGCTCTCCTTGGTAGCCCTTTGAAGTAAAGAAATAAGGAGTAGCCATTTCTGAAAGCTAACCTTTGATATCTGACCATAAGGATGGGACCTCGATTCATATTGTGGCTAACAATTATTGTTTGCACAAAGACGGAAACAGTCTTGGACTACTACATGGTGCTCACATACTATATTTGTAATATGTTAAAATGTTTGAAGTAGCTGACCTACCAGAATGCTAGAAATTGGGGTACGATGACACCCTTAAATGTAATTTGCATATGACTATAATTGCTTTGGAAAGTTTGTAAAACTGATACTTCGACTTCCTGTCTTTCTAACTGTTGAATCTCAATGACTTGTGATGGAAAGCCATCTCCATTTTGCAAAGACGACATATTACATAATTTTTTCCTTTTAAATTAAAGAATTCCCACACTTTAGATGAACGAGTGCGTGGCGCCTTGCACTTCTGGTAGTCTGAGGAGCCACTCGTGTTGCTACTACGCTCCGGCGCCGCCATCTTTGTTTTGGTCTGACGAATCGACGCGCATATTTTGCGTCGACGTCATCGATTACGTCGACGCGTCGTCCCAGCCCTAGTGTGTGTCTTTAAATGCAAATGAGCTGCTGCTTCCCGCCCCATATCCAGAGTAGGGCGGAGTTTTGACATCTTTGCTTCAGATAACTACAGTAGACATAAGCAAAAATATTGCAAACATAGTGGAAAACAGCGAAAATAGAGTTTTCCACTAAAATGTTCAGCCCTATATGTTTGAACCGAAGTCAGACACTTATGAGGGAGAGACTCTGATGAGGGAGAGTCGTGGGCGGGGCCTGTACAATGTGACGTCACATTGTACAGAATCTGCGAACGTCTTGTTCTGAGACAGTGCTTATGATTAATAGGGATTAAAAAAAAAAAGGAATGGGTGGATTTGTATCATTATAGGGTGGTTGTGTACACACACTGCCAACACACATTTATGTTCAAACACCATGTAAAAGTGAATTTTGCATAATAGGTCCCCTTTCAATTAATAGGGTTGTGTACCGATTCATGAATGGCAAAGGAGGAAGCTGGGACCAGCTTGACACCACATAGACATTTATTGTACAAACACAATACACATTTCAGTGTCACATATCACACACTGCTTTTCAGCAATCGCTTCACACTAACACGGCGACAAACACACAGCTTCAGGCATCTCTCTCTCTCCCC
Source organism: Xyrauchen texanus (assembly GCF_025860055.1). Lineage (NCBI taxonomy): Eukaryota > Metazoa > Chordata > Actinopteri > Cypriniformes > Catostomidae > Xyrauchen > Xyrauchen texanus. Next base: position 3,061,930 of record NC_068303.1, read on the forward strand.
ATCTGCCTCTGTCTCCTCTCCTTAAACATGCTCACCGCCCGTCACTGGAATGCCAGACCGGTGTGGCACAAAGGTGGAACTCATTCACCACTTATCTTCCCAGCCTCGCTCTGCCCAGACGCCGCTCGGCCCCGCCCCGCTCACCACAGTGTCATTAATGTTCTTTTAATAGGCTAATATGCGCCATCACGTTAGTAGATTGAAAGTTCCGGGTCAAAAGACTACTCGTTGTTCTGGCGGCAATACGTATCATCATTTTATTTAGGTGGGCATATGCAAAATCCTAAGAAAGATAGGTGGGCGTACGGCGTATGCCTGCGTATGCTCTAGACTACACTACTAGGACAGATGAATAGCTAATCTCTTTGAGATAACTTTGTAACCCTTTCCAGCTTTAAGCAAAGCAACAATTCTTGATCGTAGGTCTTCTGAGATCGTTTTTTACGAGCATGGTCCACGTCAGCAGATGCATCTTATAAATAGCAAACTCAAAATATTTGAGTGCTTTTTATAAGTCAAAGTGGCTCTAACCCACACCGCCAATCTAGTTTCATTAATTGGATGCCAGGTTTGCCAGTTCCTGACTCTAATTAGCTTTTGCTGACATCATTAGCCTAGGGGTTCACATACTTTTTCAACAATGTGTGTGTTATTAGTTAAAACATATTGTGGTTGTTCATATACATAAATGCAGTTCATTCCAAAGGGCTCACATAATTTTCTTTTCGTTCGCCACTGAATGTATTACCAATAAGCTGGCGACCTCTGGTTGAGTTGACATTGACCTAGCTTTAGAAAGCTAGTTTGAGGCATTTATGTAAATGGTGCACTGAAAAAGAGCTTAATGAATATTGTGTGACAACAATGACACAAAAGATAAAACCACACAAGAACGACTTGTGCAATGGACAGGAAATCAAAATGAGAAAACATTATGGTTAGGCATTTCAATAACCACAACTGCATAGCAAACATGAAAGGCACATTCAACATCCAGCTCATTTGTGCAAGAGCTCATTAGGGAGAAAGTGTCAATGCAATGAGACCAAATGATTTACTAATAATAGTCAAACCTCTAGTGTGAGTCTCATTCCTCAAAATCAACAGAAGAGGTTGAGTTCAGACAAGAGCAGGTGCCTTTCATGTGAATGCCTATTGATTGACTATTCGGTAAACTTAAAAAATCTAAATGCTACATAAAAAAAACTTAATTTTTACACAAATTTCTTTATTTGCAAAATGGTAACTGGATGCCACTTGGAAACTTTTCCATTGCATAATGCATACTGTTTCACATACTGTTTTTAAAAACATAAATAAGGCTATACAGTACATACTGCATGGTATAGAGTAAGCAGTACACTAGCATAACTTAAAGTGACAGTTCACCCAGATATGACAATACTGTCATCATTTACTCACCCTCATGTGGTTCCAAATCCATATGACTTGCATTGATTCTTCTGTGGAGCACAAACGTGAAGTTCTGATGATAATGTAAGCCTCATATTAGCTCACTTTTAATTTACATAAAATGAAAGTGAATGGTGACTGAGGTCTAACATCTCCTTATATATTCCACGGAAGCTAGAAAGTCATATTTGGAACCACACAATGGTGGATAAATGACACATTTTCATTTGTTCATCAATTATTTTCATCATCATCTCTTTAAAATGCCATGCAGAACTCCACGAACCTTGACAGGGTTAATCTACAGGGCTGTAATATCTGCTTGACTAGTAAAGCAGTTTTACCAGTCTAAATGGCTGTAATTATGGACCAAATGCACCATACTGACAGGTTCTGAGTTTCCCATATAATAAGAGCGTTCTACCTAAAAATGTAGCTGTAAAATGAGGGAGTTTAACAGCTGCACATGGGCTATATCTCTCAGACACAAATACATAACTACACCAGACATCATTTAGCTTTAAAAGCTCATAGAATACATGGTTGTCTCAGCAGCTGGGTGTAAATTAAAGGCTGTTTCAATAACAGACAATAGACGTATATACGATGTTTAAAGTATATACAGTGGCCCCCAAAAAGTATTTGGACACTTGAGCCACACATTTGAAATGAACGCCATCGCATTAGATCACAATATACCAAAGCAAGTATCATCTCCAAGCAAATGCAACTTTCTGAGTTTTTCTCAGTATGAGCCATATTCGCAGTGGCTAAATTTAATTAAAATAAATGCTACTTGCTATGATGTTTTGTTATCAAATTCTATGACATTCACACATTTTAAACGTCCACATACTTTCAGCCGAATCTGTAGTCTTAAAATTCTACAGTGATGTTAGTGCTCCACCTGCTGGTCATTTGCTATTATGATGAAAAACGAAAAACGTTCCACATACACAGATCCTTGGTTACAACTCCCTCAATTGAAGGCTGTAGTGGGGTAAATTCCTGTTTCGCATACGTAAAAATTATTAAATATGTAAATAAAATAAGATAATAATAAATAATAATAATTAAAAAAATGTATAATATATATATATATATATATATATATATATATATATATATATATATATATATATATATATATATATATATACATACACACACACACACTAGAGCACGTGACCATCCGATTCCAATTAGCGATGGAGAGTCAGACTCATTTTAAATAATCGGTTTGTTTGAACGACTCAATTCTCGAAACAGTCATCAGTCATCCAACGCACCAGTGTTTAACTTCTAAAAAAAACTAAACCAGAGATATTACCTGCTGCTGCTGTTGTTGGGAGGGGCGCGCGCGACGCGCCGCTTTCCGGTGTCATCTGAGAAATCCTCGAGATACAGAATGTCTGTGACGTGGATATTGCATTTTCCACAATGTTTCTTATCTGTTTGACCCAGACTTCATCTAACATAGTACGTAAAGCTTGACTGACTGATTGAGTGACTGGTGGTGTACTTTCGTTTTGAAGACATATTGCCAATTTGATTCTGGAAAAAATAGCTAAACATTGGTGGTTGAATTACTGCCAAAGCAGTCAGTCCACTTGGCGGCCATCTTTGGAACGCTCTCGGGCAGTACGGGCTTTTATATGTAAACAAGCGGCATACATACAGTTGCAGCTACATGAATGGGGAAATACCACTGAGTCATATATAATATATATATATATATATATTTATATTAGATCAGTGGGAAATACCGAAATCTCAAAAACTGTTGGTTTACTGTAGATTATGATTAATGAACATATTTCAAATCAGCAGTATAATCTGACCACTCCTATCATAAATTGTGATACTTTACATGACTTTATGCGTAACTGCGTTAAGCTGTGTTCTCGAGTTGATTGACAGGCATTGTCTGTATCTAAAAAGTTATTGGCTCTTTTACCTGTAAGGCGGGACTTTTCTAAATCCCTTTACTGTTGGGTGTTCCAATTTCTCCCATTCATTTTATTTATTTATTTATTTTTCTCCCCAATTTGGCATCCCCAATTCCCAATATGCTCTAGGTCCTTGTGGTGGAGTAGTGACTCGCCTCAATTTGAGTGGCGGAGGACAAATCTCACTTGCCTCCGTGTCTGAGACCGTCAATCCGCGCATCTTATCACATGGCTTGAACACGTTACCTTGGAGACCTAGCGTGTGTGGAGGCTTCATGCTATTCTCTGCAGCATCGACGCACAACTCCCCACACACCCCAGAGATCGGGAACCACATTATGTCAACCATGAAGAGGTTACCCCAACGTGACTCTAACCCCCCTAGCAACCGGGCCAATTGGTTGCTTAGGAAGCCCGACTGGAGTCACTCGGCACACCCTGGATTCAAACTTGTGCCTCCAGAGGTGGTAGTCTGCATCATTTACTTGTTGAGCTACCCAGGCCCCCTCTCCCATTCATTTTAATAGAATTGCCCCATTTCTGCTAAATAGTCCGTGGTACTGCACACCATATAAAAATAATAAAATAAGTAATTAAAATAATTAAACAAAGTTAATGCATCCATCCATAATGCCTAAATCCAGTCAAGACACTCCCAGTTAGTGTTGGGAAGTCAGATTCATTTTAAAGAATCGGTTCGTTTAAATGAACTGATTCTAGAATAGATTCACCAATAATCACTCATAAGCGTGACATTTTACGGTCTTTTAAAGTCTTTTTTTTTTCACAGTAGGCCTAACGTACAGTCAACATCGTTAAAATATTGTTTCCAATATTATAAATGCTAAAATTGAGTTTGTTCGAGTAAGTTCTTTATAAAATGCTGTAGTATATACTCTGAAAGTATGGGAAAGTCCTCCCTACAATGTTAAAAATTATTATCAGGTTACTTCTTCATTATTCACCAGCATCCGAATGGTTCACGTGGGTTACAGTAAATGCCAGCATACAGTTAAACGTGTCAACAAGCATTACAGAGTACTTTTAAATCATGGGAAAGGCCACAAAAACTATGAAACTGGTAGGCCTGTAAATGGCATAATTTAATTTAAGACTTAGTTTTAAACATTCCTATCGCAAGGATTCATCTGACAAATGTACAGGAATTCTTTTGACATGTATATATATATATATTATTATGATTATTTTCTGTGTATGTTATTGCTTCACAGTAAAATGCATTGGTTGGATTTGTCCATTATACCATGACAATACATTCATATAAGTTTTACAGATGTATTCGGTTATGATTCATAGTAACTTTACATTAAATATAGATATATTTTTTTTTGTATTTTTGTTTAAATCATCATACAGATGAATATCGACATTAATCTCACATCTCATTGAGCTCACAGTGCATGAGGTCACTTTCATTCAACAAATACACACACCTCCAATATGTTTTCCATTGACACAATAAATGTGTGTGCACTTATTTTGTAAGTTCCCATACAATCCACAATATGGTACAACAATTATGACATCTGAGTTATTAAAAAAGTGACTTCATAAACAGATACTGTGCATTCAGAAAGTATTCAGACCCCTTCATTATTTCAGATTTTGTTATGTTGCTTAGACTTATGCTAAAATGATTTAAATTATTATTATTTTCACATCAATCTACACTCAATACCACATAATGACAATTATTAATGACATGTATTAAGAAAAAACTGAAATATCACATTGGCATAAGTATTCAGACCCTTTGCCATGACACTTTAATTTAGCTCAGGCGCATCCCATTTCTCTGGATCATCTTTGAGATGTTTCTACTCTTTGATTGAAGTCCACCTGTGGCAAATTCAATCGATTGGACATGATTTGGAAAGACACACACCTGTCTATATAAGGTCTCACAGCTGAAAATGCATATCAGAGCACAAACCAAACCATGAGGTCAAAGGAACTGCCTGCAGAGCTCAGAGACAGGATTGTGTTGAGTCACAGATCTGGGGAAGGCTACAAAAACATGATGGCTGCATTGAAGAGTATGATAGCCTCCATAGTTCTTAAATGGAAGAAGTTTGGAACAACCAGGACTGCAACACCATCGATCTGGGCTTTATGGCCTCAATTCCAAGTGTCATGTCTGGAGGAAACCAGGCACCACTCATCACCTGTGCGATACCATCCCAACGGTGAAGCATGGTGGTGGGAGCGTCATGCTGTGGGGGTGTTTTTCATTGGCAGGGACTGGGGGCTGGTCAGGGTTCAGAGTGATCCTTAATGGAAACTTGGTCTAGAACGTTCAGGACCTCAGACTGGGTCCTTGAGTGTCCCAGCCAGAGCCCGGACTTGAACCAAATCGAACTTCTCTGGAGAGACCTGAAAATGGCTGTCCACTGACGGTCCCCCATCCAGCCTGACAGAGCTTGAGAGGATCTGCGGAGAAGAATGACCAAAAATTCCCAAATCCAGATGTGCAAAGCTTGTCGCATTCTACTCAAAAAGACTTGATGCTGTAATCGCTGCCAAAAGTGCTTCAACTAAGTGTGATATTTCAGTTTTTTTCTTTTTAATAAATTTGCAAAGTAATCAAACATCTCGTTTTTTGCTTTGTCATTATGGGATATGGTGTGTAGATTGATGTGGAAAAAATAAATAAAATTATTTAAAGCATGCAACATGACAAAATGTGAAAAAAATTAAGGGGTCTGAATACTTTCTGAATGCACTGTAAGTGATCAATATTCACTGTGTTGTTAGAATACAATTTCAAACAAAGACCCCACCAGTTCAACTGATGGTAAAGTTTTTTTTTTTTTTTTTTTAAGTAAAGCATCTCAAATTTATGTACAATAATCTTGATATTTAAAGAACAACTGAGTTACAACAGCTGTAAAATTCTGCATTATCAACATGTGCATTTTTGTGGCTGAATCTCACAAAACAGGTCCTGGTCATATTTGCAAGAAATCAATAAATAAGAAATTATATTTTGCATTAAGAAAATTGTTTTTAGGACCATTGTGACATTACTTGCACAGCAACTTTTTATATATATATATATATATATATAAATAATATTGCAACATAAGTAAACCAGCTTGGTTTTTGTTCTTTACATATTCCCATATCAGACAATACTGCAGATAAATAAAGTGTCATTTGAGTCAATTATTGTCTCTGGGTGATATTGAGTGGGTGATGAGTTAGGAAGATGATGCAGCCTGTATAAATGTAAAACCATCTTAAAAACAACTGAGTTTACAAAGTCTTCTCTCTCCAAAGAGTTCAAGGTAGCTCCCAAGTCCTTGTCCAAGGAAGTTAATGCCCTGAGGAGCACAGCCACATGCTCCCTGCATAGTATCCACAACAAGAACATTCCCAAGTTTAAATCCTATTGCTACACCAACAATTTATTGTGACCTCAGGATGCTTTGCACAGAGAAAGAAGTGATTGTATTGCATAAAGTAGCACCAACCCCGAGTTAGTCTGACATAAAAATCAGCTGTGTCTGAATAAAATGGCAATAGGACTGTTTAAATCATGTTTCAGCCCTCCCAAATGACACGTAAATGTCTCCAGAGTTTGTTCAGTAGCTGCCAGGTCAGAACTGGACGAGGGTTGTGGTTGCCGTGGAGACGACTATCCAGAGCTGTGTCCCGTAATGCATTGCAGACGCAGGGTGTGCCGTTGTGGCTGTGCTCACAGAGTCACCAGTCGATGAAGATGTCTTCAGATGATGCGCACAAATACACACATAAAGACACATACTGTATATACACACACACATGCAGTGGGAAGCACTGTTTGAAACTGCATTAATCAGCTTTAAAGTGCTCATTTCTACATTTTACAAGAAAAGAACCCTGCCTACAAAGCAGCGGATCTCAACTGGTGGATTGCAACCCAAAAATGGGTCGCAGGTTTGTTGAACGATGCTAATAATGCAAACAATAAAATGCAACTAATCATATAATCATGCATGTTTTTGTTGTTGATGTCAAGAATTTTGTGTCTGATCCAAATATTTTGCTGCAAATTCATCGTCACTTGGTAGAAGTTGCAATAAAGTGCATACTGTTTGCCTGACATTAATAAATGTCAATATTTAATCTAAATGATTTTATTTTTTTTCAAGAAAATGTTTTAAAGTATTAAAGCATGTAGATGCAAACACTTGTACACAAGCTCAAAATCAAATTGCTTTCCGAAACGTTTCAGTGTGCAATTTCTAGCATGATGCAATTACTCTGCATTGCCACAAGGGGTGCAATAATGGGCATTAGCATTAAAGGTCCTATTTTTTGTGTTGTAAATTACTGGCTTCCGAAATTAAGATTATTTAATTATATTATTTGTATTAATAAACATCAATGTTTGATTTTAAAGGATTTTATTTACTTTTGTAAAGTAATGCATGTAGACGCAAACACTCAAATCTACACAAGCTAAATATCAAATTGCTTTCCGAAATGTTTCAGAGCGCAATTTCTAGCATTATGCCATTAATCCACATTGCCACAAGGGGTGCAGTTATGGGCATTAGCATAAAAAGTTCCTCTTTTTATGCTAACGACAATTATTGGCAGTCGTTATTATTATTTGTTTGATTATTTAATTATAATTTTTTATTTATATTAATACATTTTAATATTTGATTTTAAATTATTTTGTTTACTTTCGTAAAGTAATGCAAGTATGTCGATACAAACAATTGTACCTGCACAAGCTCAATATCAAATTGTTTTACAAAATGCAATTAAAGGTCCTATTTTTTGTGTTGTAAATTGGCTGCCGATATTAAGTTTATTTTAATTATTGAATTATTATTTTTAATATAAATAAATATAAATGTGGATGCAAACACACATAGCTAAGCAATCTAAATTTCTCATTGTTTTACGAAACGCGTCAGAGCACAATTTCTAGCATTATGCAATTACTCAGAATTGCCACAAGGGGTGCAATTATGGGAATTGGCATAAAAGTTCCTCTTTCTTGTGTTGTAAATGATTAGCTGTCAAGATTAATATTATTTAATTTATATTTTTATTAATATTAATAAATGTCAATTTTACGCATTTTAAATTAGTTTTTTGTGCAATAAATAATTTTGGTTCTGTGTTGAGTCAACGCTTGATGTCAATGTAAAATCAGGGTGCTAAATCAAACCGGTTGAGAACCACTACTCTTAAGAGGATTGAATCTCACAAGGACCCCTGATATACCACTGAAATATATTCTACGCAAGTATAAGGATGGAAACACTTTGTGCAAGTTCCATTATACATTGCTTTACGAAATGTCAGAGCACAATTTCTAGCATGATGCAATTACTCCACATTGCCACAAGGGGTGTAATAAAGGCCATTAGCATAAAGTGTATTTTTTTGTAGTGTATTTTTGGCTTAACAAGATTAATATTATCTTAATTATTTATTTTTCAATCAATGTTAATAAATATCAATGCTTGATTTTAAGGAATTTTGGTTCTGTATTGTGCCAACATGATGTCCAATGCTAAATCTGCATCTTAAATCAAAACAGTTGAGAACTGCTGCTCTTAGGGGATTGAATCTCACTAGCATCCCTGATACAAAACCACCAGAACCAACATCTTAAAGGAGACCTATTATGCCCCTTTTTACAAGATGTAATATAAGTCTCAGGTGTCCCCAGAATGTGTCTGTGAAGTTGCAGCTCAAAATACCCCACGGATAATTTATTACACCATGTTATAAATGCCTCTTTTTGGGTGGAATCAAAAATATGCTGATTTCGTGTATGTCTCTTTAAATGCAAATGAGCTGCTGCTCCCCGCCTCCTTTACAGAAGAGGGCTGTGCCTTTACAGCTCCTGCTTCGGTTACTACAGCAACAGCGTAAACACCGCCGTTCAGGCAGGGCTGGACTGGGAAGAGAAATCACCCCAGGATTTAACATAGCAACTGGCCCAAAAGTTGGGGATGTTAACTGTCCTTTTTCTGCATATCACGGCGCCGTTTTGTGGTCCATTCTGCATAATGGTGCGTTCAGTCAAGAGGCATCGAGAGTGTCAAATCGACCGGAAGTCATTCATTTTCTATAGCAGCCAGCGTCTCTCGGCGGCAAAGCCATGGTTCGGCGCGTCTTGGGCGCAAGAGGAAAGTTCAAGTGCAGGCAACATTATGGTAATGACACGGTTCGCGAACAACCTATTGGAGCTACGTCAGAGCGTCCACGAATCTTCGATAGCGTTGTTGGCAGGGCAGCCAGAGCGAATTTTGACGCTCTCGCCACCTCTGGTCTGAATGCACGGTAACGCGGCGGCTCATTTTATCTTATCGCGGCCTATTCGGCTCGTTTCGCGGCTGACCCACCGGCCTGCTCGGTTCTTTCGATGGCCAGTCCACCCCTGATTGGCCCCAAAATGCGTTGGCCCACAGGGAAAATGTCCAGCATGCCAGTTCACCAGTCCAGCTTGTCCACTGCGTCTTCAGTGGCTCTGATGCCAGGAGTACATGATCACTTTTACAGCCAACAACAAAACATTTATGACGCTTACGAAGCTGAGACATTCTTCTTCTCACTGTATCTGCTCCAGTCTGGAAAAAAAATGGCGGACTGTGTGTAGATCACTCAGGGGAGGAGGGCGGAGTCCGTCACCTGTCGTGGGCGTGGCCTGCTCTAACATAGGTCAACTACAATCACAGCAGAGCAACATATTGAAGAGAATCTCGCTTAGCATGTTCTGAAAATTGAGTTAAGTGTTTGCATTCTTGCGTAAAGTATGTTTCTGCTGCAATAATGAATTGATCAAACCTCTATATAGGGAAGTTCATAATCACAGAGCCCTCGCAGAGACAGCAAAACTTAATATGGGGAAGCAATTGTCATTTGTAAATAAAAAAATACACAAAGTCTGTCACAATCAAGTAGAACAAGCCCTACAGTATATAAGTCCATATCATGATGTTTGTACAATAATAATGGATGATGTCCAATACTTTAACATCACCGTTATCGAAGCAATAAAGAGTTCATGAAGACATCCGACTCAGTTGACTCTGAGACAAGATTACAAAAGACTTTTCATAGTGACAGTGTAAAAAATAATAATGATGTAAAAAAGGGTGAATGTTTATTTAGGCATCTGCACGCCCCAACGCGGTCCAAGTTTGGCAGACTTTGAATGCATTTTTGCAATGTTACAAAGGTCATCTGGAAGAGACGAGCTGCCTAAGTCAAAAGTTCTTCTTCCAGGGTTCAAATCTGGGGTCAGAGGTCGGAAAATGAAATGGAAGATCTTATTTTTTTCAAACTTCACAGGAATATTTGAGGTCCACAGTGAAATGCTTCCGTGGAGTTGGTATTAACAGAAAGCGAAGCGATCTATAGGTTGTTGTGTCTATATGGTAAACGTTGCTGTCAGGGACCGATTATGACTTGCAAAGGCCCTGGGGCCAATTATCTCCAAGGGCTGCCCTCCGCCCCCGGTAGTCAAGGGCCCGTGGGCACTGGCCCCATTGGACCAGTCGGTAAGCCATCCCTGGTTGTTGTGATGACTTGTAATTGTGCATTCTGACAAAACATATATGTATATATGTTTATACAAGCAACAAATACTTGTATTGGGACCGTTAGACCCAATAAAGGCTAACATTCGATCATCTGAGGTGATGATGGTTTTGAAGTGCAAGAATGGATCAAACTGAGATCAGAAAGTTATGACATCAATGGTATGATTTAGAGGAGATCGTTTTTGTGTTGCGGGATATGAAGAGGCGGTGATGCAGATCCGATCTGTGTGATACTAGTCTTCTCGACACATGGGTAAGTTGACGAAGGTGAAGACATTGTATTCGATCATGATTGAGAAACACAGGAAGACAGCATACAGCACCAGCACGTAAATGCCCAGCTTAAAGTCCAACTTCCACCCGTTCAGATGGATTCCAAGAATCTGCATGTACAGAGGACAGAACAACCCGTATAAAATCCTACACTTGTATATAAGTTACAGAACATATCTTATATTCAGTCCTATACATTTAACGGACGAGACCACATGCTGTTCTCATACTGTTGACAGCCACACTAGATTCATTTATGAATGATAGAAGCCCATTTATGCCACTAATAATCATTTAAAAAAGATAATTCAATTACACAACCAATTATGAAATGTCTAAACACGCTGATAAATAGATAAAAGAATCTACAACTTTATAATCTAAAAACTCAAACAGATAAAAAGACAAATTGAAAATACAATATTCAATTTATGCAATTATCAAGCATTCATCACATCATCAAATCTTAAAAATAACTATTCTTCATGAAGTGTTGGTAATGGCATGAATTCAATATTGCATTTTTAATTTCTATATGTATCTGTTTTTATTTTTCATAATTAAAATATAAAAAAAGTTTGAATTACAGTGCTTAATAATTTATTATTATTATTATTAATATCATTACATTTATTATATATATATATATATATATATATATATATATATATATATATATATATATATAATATACACTCAAATATTTATATGAAGCATATAAATATTAATAAAATGGCAAATGTATTATTGTAAGTGATTATGAAGTGTTGGTAATTGCATAAATTAAATACTGCATGTTGAATTAGTATATTTATCTGTTTTTATTTTTTATATAATTAAATAGTTGATTATTTGATCTATTTCCATCAATCTATTCATAATTTATTGTGTAATTGATTTATTTTCAGTTTGTCTGTTTTTATTATAGTGTTTAATAATTTATTAATAATAATAATAATAATATCATTACATTCATTATTTATTATTACTATATTTAGCACATAAATGTTAATAAAATGAAAAATGTATTTTAAATAAGTGATTATGAAGTGTTGGTAATTGTATATTGAATATTGTATTTTTTATTTGTATATTTATGCGTTTATTTTTATTTTCTACAATCTATCTTCATAGTTTGTTTACTTTCAATTTGTCTGTTGTTATTATGTAATTGTTTTGATTATCATTTGAGCAATTTATTATTATTATTATAACTATTTAGCAATTAATGACACATAAATAATAATCAAATTAAAAAACTAATTTTTAATATGTGATTATAGTTTTGATAACTGCATACAATGAATATTGTATTCATAATTTGTATATTTTTATTTTTTTTAATCTATTTATAGTTTATTTTTGTATTTATTTTCAGTTTGTTTTTAATATGTAATTGATTTGACTATCATGATAATAATGTATTATTATTACCTTTTATTATTATACATTTATTTAGCAATTGCTAACAAATACATGTTAATAAAATGTATACATTATTTTTAATATGTGGTTATAAAGTGTTTATAATTGCAAACAATAAATATTGTATTTATAATTGTTATATTTATTTATTTTTAATTAATAATTTATTGTTTAATCGATTAATCAATTTCTCAGTTAACTTCTCAAATAATTACTGCGAGGAGTAAATGATCCCTATATTTATACATAAATCAGTGTCGTGATTATGGATGCATATTGCTTTTAACATGACATTACAATTTACATTTATGCATTTGGCAGATGCTTTTATCCAAAGCGACTTACAGTACTCTTATTACAGGGACAATCCCCCCCGGAGCAACATGGAGATAAGTGCTTTGCTCAAGGGCACATGGACCTTAAGAACAGAAGACTCATCTTTAGTAAATCACAATGCACACTGAGATACTCACGGTTAGAGCTACAGACCCCAGCAGAAGCACCACAGAGTACACTAGGCCTCGACTGTTTATCATCACCTGTACAGGGAGAGGAAACACAGCATCAACTCCCTGAATTCCACTGGGACATTAAAACCTTAATTAATGCTAAAAATATAGTTTGTGTTTCAGAGAGTGTTCAATAGAAGTTCTTGTTGTCAGAAGAGCACAGTCTGATCTCTGTTCAAACACAACGATGTTCTGGCAAGAGCAAAGAAGCTGGAACAGTCCAGATGTGCTTACAACTGATCCATAATTGACGGCCATGGTCTGCAGCGCCCAGGGAACTCCGAGTCCCACCAGAATATCAAACACATTACTGCCAATAGTGTTGGACACGGCCATGTCCCCTAGACCTGGAGGGAAAGATGATTCATTTTAGATTGACTGAACTTTGCCAACCTAAATAATAATACGTAAAACACAACAAAAACAACAACAAAAATACACAAAAAATTCAATACAAAAAACATAAACACAACTAAACCAAAACGGAAACAAACAAAACAAGACAAAAAGCAAAAAACACAAAGCAATAAGCAAACAAAGAAACATACTACAACTACAACAACATGAAAAATAAACAACAACAAAAACGAATCAAACTGTCCCCTAGACCTGGTGAGAAAGATACTTCATTTTAGATTGACTGAACTTTTGCCAACCTAAATTTACAAGCAAGTATAGCCATTTTTTACATCTTTTGGCCCATAGGTGGCGCTGTCTCCAAACTTTGTGTGTACCCTCAGATCATGGTCCTGATGAAGCATACCAAGTTTAGTTTTGATAGGACAAACCGTTGCAGAGATACAGTGTCACATCCAGTTTTACATTGACCTCGTTGAAGGAAATTGATCTTTTAAAACTGTAAACATCATTATCCAAGATGGCGGATAATGTGCAAAAGAAAATTAATTTCTGAACTGGTGGTGGCACTATGGAGTTTGTCCTAGAGGTCCCAAATTTTCTATGGGGACTATTCATGGTCACCCCTATCAGTGTGCCAAATTTCATCATTTTCCTACAAACAGTTCTATGGGCTGCCATAGACTCCCATTGGGGAGGAATAATAATAATACTAACAGATACAATAGGAGCTACAGCACTGAAGGAGCTTTATAGATTGGGATGGAGCCCATGTTTGTTGTAAAGTGGTTGATCTTGACACAGGGACTGGAAATTACATTAACCTCTAGACAAAGATCTGTCCTGTGAATCTGAACTGTGCTATTTAAAAGTGAACCATTCCTTATTTAATGTCCATTTAACCTGCTGCTTGTTTATTGATCCAACACGTGCCAGAGATTTAAACAGAATGATCGATCTACCTTGCCGAGCAACGATCAAACTGGCGATACAGTCTGGAACACTTGTGCCCGCGGCCAGAAACGTGATGCCCATTATGACATCAGGAATTCCAAGCGTGTATCCGACGATCGTCACCTAGGAGACAGCGTTAATTTGGAGGTTAATAAAAGAAGAAGGATGAATAGGACACAGAGAGAGAGAAAGAGAGACGTCCATACCATCCACACCATCAGATAGGAGAAGACAGCGATCCAGACGGTAGAGAGCACAAACGACAGCATGAAGTATTTCTCCCAGCGAGACTTTGCACAGTTCGGGATGGTGAAGTACAGAATCAACAATAACGGCCACGAGATCAGCCATTTAGTTTTGTTCAAGCAGCCACCTGAAAAACAAACATGCATAAAATGAATAATTACTTTGGTGAATCTTACAAAACCTGTCAAGAACATGTTGTTACATAGTATAGGGGGAATTGTGCCGCATCCACCTGGATGATGCGACGGCAGCCATAGTCAATAGCGTCTGGCTGCAGACTTGCACTCTCAGACTTGCACGCTCAGACACGAGCGCTTCCGCTGCAAGTGACGTCACTTGCACGCTCAGACACTAGCGCTTCCGCTTCAGCGTAAACTATTGACTTGTTAAAAGTTTAAATAATGTAAATCGCTGGCACAATTTTCTGAATTGGCTGCAAAATGACAATTTCATTATTATTATTATTACTGAACAAAACGAGCTAATGCCTGTCAGTCTAACTCTGTTTACTTTAAACAAAGACTGGCTGTGTCGGATTGAGAACAGATCATAAATAAAATAATGTTTATAATATATATATATGTATATATATATATATATATATATATATATATATATATATATATATATATATATATATATATATATATGCTTTTTCGTTACATGATAACATTTTTACATTTTACCTTAATATACGCTATTTTTTATCTCTGATACAAATAAAAATAAATTAATGTTATGCCTAACAACCACTCACGGTATTACATACATAAAGGAAACTATTTAATAGAGTGCTATTACATGGTTTGCATGTTGAACCCAGTGTAGTTCAATAGCGTTTGGACCGTCCCGTCCTGTTTTAATGTCTACATTTTTGGTAAAATACGTACTGTAAAATACATGCAATATTCGGTCATTCGACCTTGCATCTCAGTTCAGTTCAGCACAGCTCATTACATTAGCGGAAGCGCTTGTGTCTGAGCGTGCAAGTCTGAGCGTGCAAGTCTGACAGTGCAAGTCTGCAGCCAGACCCTTCTCGCCATAGTGCGCCAGTGTGCCATCTGTTTCTAAACCACACCTATCAAATCGCTTCTGAAGACATGGATTAAACCACTGGAGTCGTATGGATTACTTTTATGCTGTTTTTATGTGCTTTTTGGGTCTTCAAAGTTCTGGTCACTGTTCACTTGCATTTTATGGACCTACAGAATTTGTGTTCTGCAGAAGAAAGAAAGTCACACAAATCTGGAGTGGCATGAGGGCGAGTAAATGATCAGTACTGTTACTCCTTCCCAGATAGCAAAATTATTTTGGCCTGAATCTGGCTGCATTCTTCCTGGGAGTTTGGCCCACATACCGCAGGAATAATGGTCCAAAATTGACCCAAAAGACACTTACCAAATGACCAGGCCGGATCCACCCCAGAAAGAGGCCAAAACTCAGCCACACTTATCCTGTCCCCCCAGCATGCAGCCGTAATTGGACCTAAACTGTGCCAGAATCCCCAGACATCAGCCAGAAAACAGCCAAACAATTTTCCACATCTTTGCTTTGTTTCTTTTGGTTGACCGGACTCACACCAGACTTGAGCCAGATGCTATTTCACACAAAGGTGTTAAAATTCCACTGCCAGAACCAAACCAGAACAGAAGCGCCAAATGTAAGCCAGATTTGGCTCAAGCTCTGTTGCTATCTGGGTTGTCCGTTAATATTTGATTTATTTAGTTTATAGTTTACTGGTGCATTAAATTCATTACAGAATTATGAAAGTAAACAAAACAAAGTGTCTTCCGAAATTGTTCAAATCAGTCCTCTTATTCATTGATACCAAGAAGCCCTTTCTGAATGTATTTTGACTGTCCGTAACTTTCTTTGATCTTTAAATTGTGTAATAAACTCAAAAACAGAATATGTTTTACTCACATGGTATTCTGAAGGGTGAAGTGAGTTCAGCCTCTTTCTCCTCAGCGGTTTTGTCCTCTAGTACGTTTCCATTTTCAATGTCAGGTTTCCCGTCCACCACAGTCGTCTCCAAGCCGTTGGCTTCCTGGACCAACCTCTGACGCTACACACACACACACACACACACACACACACACACACACACACACACACACACACACACACACACGTTGCGTTTCCATGCTTTATGGGGACTTTCCATAGACATAAGGTTTTTATATTGTGCAACTATACTGTATATTCTACCCCTTAAACCTAACAACCCTCACAGAAAACTTTCTGCATTTTAAAATTGTCAAAAAACATAATTTAGTATGATTTATGTTCTGTTTCCCTCATGGGGACAGACAAAACGTCCCCACAACATGAAAAAATTCGGGTTTTACTATCCTTATGGGTACATTTGTTCCCCACAAAGTGATAAATACACAATCACACACACACACACACACACTCTCTCACACACACACACTCACACAATCACACACACACACACTTTCTCTCACACACACACTCACACACACACTCAAACTCTCTCTCACACACACACTCTCCCACACACACACACATACACTTAAACTCTCTCACACTCACACACAAACACACACACACTCAAACTCTCTATCACACACACACACACACACACACACACACACACTCTCTCTCTCACACACACACACACTCAAACTCTCTCCACACACACACACTCACATTCTCACACACAAACACACACTCTCTCTCTCACTCACACAATCACACACACTCACATTCTCACACACACACACATACACACAAACTCTCTCACACACACACACACTCAAACTCTCTCTCTCTCACACACACTCAGTCTCACACACAAACACACACTCTCTCACTCACACAATCACACACACTCACATTCTCACACACACACACACACTCAAACTCTCTATCACACACACACACACACACACACACACACACACTCAAACTCTCTCTCTCACACACACACACACACACTCACAGTCTCACACACACACAGTCTCTCACACACACACAAACACACACTCTCTCACACACACACACACACACACACACACACACACACACACTCACTCACTCACTCACTCACTCACTCACTCACACTCAAACTCTCTCACACACACAGTCTCTCACACACACACAAACACACACTCTCTCACACACACACACACACACACACACACACACACACACACACACTCACTCACTCACTCACTCACTCACACTCAAACTCTCTCACACACACAGTCTCACACACACACACACACACACACACAATCACACACACTCACACTCAAACTCTCTCACACAGGTCCAGGTCATGTTTCACCACAAAATAAATTGAAATAAATAAATTCTATTTTGCAATGAGCCAATTAAGGCGAATTTCATAGCATTAAGATTTTCTGCATTGTGATGTTATTTTCATGACAATAAAGAACATTTTCTCCCCAAAATCTTCAATATATTTTCACTACTGGAGTACGGTCCAAACATAAACGCACTTTATAAATGTTCTTAGATAAACGTATTAGATAAAAGTGTGTGCTAAATAAATAAATACATTTAAACAGTAAAATAACAAATAACTACAGTAATAAGAATGAGAGTTGGGGACGGGGTGTTAAATTGCCATAAAAACAAAGTCACAATGCAAAACACTCGTAATGGACCTAAAATAGGCTTTATTTACAGTCTATTTACAATTTCAATCAACTAAAATTAAACTAATATTATTATTGGTTCAAAATTAAATGTGTTTTCTTTTGACTCGCACATGTATATGTTTTGCGTGATCAACGTTTGAAATTTGTTTACAATTTCAAAAAATACTAATAATTGTTAATGTTTCATAAAATCGTTTTTTTTTTTTTCTAAACAAAAACAAAGTATTCCGTGTACGTCCCGGTGTCTGCCGTACCTCCGTTATAATCAGACGACTGGCCATGCGTAGACGGGTCTTTGGTCCAAAATGGCTCGTGACCATGACGCGTAGACCCGCTTCAGGAAAACGGTAATTTGGGGGGCTGGCGTTGATGATTTCATCCACCATAACCACAGAACCACGACTGTACGCCTTACTGGACTTGACTAGAGAAACGGGTCAACAGTGAGCTTATAAAGACATGCGCAACCTGTACATAGTGAAGTATGATGTACTTACAGTGGGGGTTCAAAGGCTCGAGTCCACTTATACACCAATACAGATGTTTTTGACAATCTAGTGATCTAAAATAAAGTGTCTAAGATGTCTTTGTCGCTAAATGTTTGAGTTATTGTTCAGGTGTAAACAAGACTTTGAATCCCAGATTTGTGATTGTGGACTAAAGCTTTCGATCACCACTGAATCCTGCTAATACACACGACATTTCCTGAAGTCTCAGAAATGTTGTCTGTATTGACTTAGATGCATCAAGAAGAGTTTGCAGAGCTCAAGCGGAAAGATTCAGTAAGACTAAACAGACGGGCCGGGTTATACAGCTGCAAACAGGCAGAGACTGACACGATTAATGTGAGATGGACAGAATAAAGTGAAGAACAGCTGTGAAAGCTGTTAAAGAGGGGCAGGAGGATAAGATATATGAGGGATTGATGTTACCTCTCGATCAGGCCGGATACAAGCAAGAGGAAGCAAAAGAGCTGACACCTCAAGAGCTGGAAATCAATCCCGTCTCCCACAGTTCTAACAGCGCTGAGATTTCTGCTTTAATACTGCGACAGGAGGACATTTCTCTCACAAGTTGAGACAAAAGACAAAGCTAGTCCAGTACATCTCAAAAAACATGTCTAGCAAACCAAAAGAAAGAAATAGAACATTTGCCTAAAGAAAATAAGGCCTGTGTTTACGCAGCAACATTAAGATTATTTGCATCGTGACATTAATTTAATCACATTTTTTAAATGTGTTTGCTGTCGTATCAACATAAAAATGTTCTCAGATAAAGTTGACATGATTGGGAACAAAACAAAAGTGGTTTTTCGGCGCCACCTTATTAACACCCAGAGATATATAATGTTAAATCTGAAAAATAAGATTTTACTTTTTGTGATTTTTCAGCAGTTTCTTAGGCTGAGAGTCTCAGAATGTATCATAATCGATATCATTAAATTTAAAAAAAAGTTTTCTTTACAATGATACCAAACACTTGACCCTTCTTGTTTTTTTTTTTGTTTTTGGTCAAGTTCTAAGCCTTTAATTTTGGGTATGCCACTGAAACAGGAAATCTTTAAAAACACCTTCAGAGCTTAAAGGGTTAAAGAACGTTTTGGTGTGAACGGCCCCTTTAATGTGCTTGATTTTAATAAAAAAAAGCATGATAATGCAAAAAGTCTTAAAGGTAAAAAAAAATAGGTTTCAGTGTTGATCGTATGATCATACTTTAAACTCCTTTTATTATAAAACAAACTTAAACGTAAACACTTATATTTAAAGCACTTATACCGCGGGTCTGTTGAAAGCTTGATTCTGATTGGCTGATGGACGTTCCAAGGCGCGCAATTATTTTTCAAGGAAACGTACGGCTATAAAGTAGTTCAGGTCTTGACCGCATAACGGTTCCATATCACTTCGCCAAATTATTTCAGTTATTTCAAAGAGCCCTGAGGCTACCACAACAACATAACCAGTTAAAACAATGCCATTGGTTGAAGTAAATCGGTTAAGAACGTCAAAACAATGTCTAAAATATACTACATATATTTCAGTTTTGTTTTTAAAAAAGCCATCGCGCTCCCCAGCACTTACACACGCGCTCGCCTCACACACACACACACACACACACACACACACACACTGAGACTCGAGTCGCAACCGCAAAAACAGAGCCGCACCCCCGCGACTTGATCAATGCAACAATTTCTATTATCCGAAATAACTTTTAATGTTTCAATTTATTTCGCCCTAATCAGCCTCACGTATATGGAGGCCCAAAACTGCATAAATAATAAATAAATAAATGTAATAATAAAAAAATAAATAAAGGAATGTCTTGATAAAACAAATATATTTAGTTTTTAATTAAATTTATTCCTGAATTTATTATTGTATGACTTTATTCCTTTATTATTTTCTATATTTATTTTTAACTTTATTTTTATTCTTTTTAGCTTTTAATTATTTATTAATTATTTTGCATATTTTTTTTGTATTTATGTATTCATTTATTTTTTATATTTATTTATTCCCACATATATTTATTTCCATATTTAAATATTCCCATATATATTTATTTATTTATACATGTATTTATTTTTACTTTTCTGTGTGCAACATGTAAATGAGGGAGGCGGTCCTTGCGTAGCTCCAGTGCATCATTGGTTGAGAGCTCAATAGTACTTATAAGCAGATGGACGTCCCACCTTAGCACACTCTGACTCGCACAGATTTAGAATATGCAGGAAACGTTTTGCAGAGAGTTTAACAATCCAAGATGTGCTTCAACATTCATACCGGCACACAGCTCTCCTAAAACATCAATAAGCTCCTCTACTCTAAATTAAACATTTGAGTTATTTGATGTGTGGTTATCGACTTCATTTGCAAGTTGCGCAACTCTCCAGATATATGTGAAGCGTCAGCTATAGATTTAAAAAAAAATAATAATAATTTATTGCAGAACTTATATATACATACATAAACAATCAGGGAAATGAAGCATGGTTGTATCTTTTACAATGAACAATCATAACAACAGAAATCAATATTATGGATTTGCAGACATCAAAATATGAAGTTATATACGCAGAAAAAAAAGAAAAGAATAAGGTTAAATCATATAATTTGATTTAATTTTTGTGGATTTGTTGAAGAAACAGCTCCCCATTTATTTTGTGATTGTAGTATAACCAATAAATCTTGGATTGACTATAGTTTTCACAATATGTAACGTCACATCAAAACAAGTCAAGAGTAATCGAGCACACGCTTCAGTCTACAATAAGCCAATGGTGAGCAGGACACGCCCACATCATTATCATACAAGAGATAGAAATGTAAGAATAAATACAAAAATAAATAAATGTGGGAATATTTAAATATAGAAATAAATACATGTGGGAATAAATAATTATACAAATAAATGAATGCATAAATAAATAATAATAAAAACAAAAACAAATAAAAGAATAAAAAGTTTTAAAGAATAAAAATAAAAAGAGAAAATAATAAAAGTCATACAAAAATAAATTCAGGAATAAATTTCATTAAAAACTAATTATATTTGTTTTATCAAGACATTTATTCCTTTATTTATTTTCTTATTATTACATTTATTTATGTATTTATTTATTATTTTTGCATGTTTTGTCCTCCATACACGTAGCTGTAGTGTAAAACATCCAAAACCGGTGGATATTACTTAAACACACATTACAAGTCAAATAAAAGTTACTTTTCTTCCTACCTTCATTTAATAGCCCTCAAAATCTTTTAGAAATATAACTGGTTTTAGAGGACTGTAGACTTCAGATTTGTCCTAAAGATCAAAGGGTATTGTGTTTATTAAATCAAAATGTTCAAAGCCCGTCTATTTAGTCTTACCTGGACACAACAGCGGTACAGAAGAATCGTCCCATTTAAACAAGTCTAAACTGTCATTACCATCCTCTAGTTCACTGCCGGCCGCTGCGTTTCCATTCACAACATTCTTGTCGCATTGTCTTGTGAAAACTTTCTGAATGCTTGTGTTAAATCTAATATGGAAAGAAGCACATTTGATTAGACATGATTTCACAAGGGGTCTGGGTAGCTCAGCGAGTATTGACGCTGACTCCAACCAGGTTTCCTAAGCAACCAATTGGCCTGGTTGCTAGGGAGGGTAGAGTCACATGGGGTAACCTCCTTGTGGTTGCTATAATGTGGTTCTTGCTCTCGGTGGTGGGCTTGGTGAGTTGTGCGTGGATGCCGCGGAGAATAGCGTGAAGCCTCCACACGCAAAATGTCTCCGTGGTAACGCTTTACAAGCCACGTGATAAGATGCGCGGATTGACGGTCTCAGACGCGGAAGCAACTGAGATTTGTCCTCCGCCACCCGGATTGAGGCGAGTCACTACACCACCACGAGGACTTAAGCCGCGTTCACACTACCAGCGACTTTGTCGCTGCAGGTCGCCAGTGGCTGGCGGTGAAGTCGCTAATGGGCGTTCCCACTACTGGTTGCCTAGTAACGTTTATAAATGACATTCACGGATGTCATTCCATTGCTGTTGACAGCGAATCAGTTTTCTTGGTGCTAAAAACAAACATTTTGAAGGGAAAAGACTAAATATAAATGGAATCAGTACATAAAATGCTTTATATCAAAGATGAACGAGAATCAAGGCATGTTCTTTGCCATAGCGGATGTTTATCTGCGGCGAAAATGCAAATGGCGGTCTGTCTAGGTCCACAAAACTATTCAATCTCGGAGTCAGCATGGTGAGTACCACCGGCTGAATGAAGTCCGGTTCCAGCAGTACTTCAGGCTTGACAGGACCCAGTTTGATGAGCTGCTACAGAGGGTGGGTCCCCTGATCTTTCATTACAGCAGGAGCTGAGAGAGAGAGAAGGATCACGTGAGCTCTACCGTCTTCTCTCGTATTGGCTGTCGCTCCCGTAAGTCGCTCTTCATTTGAATAAAGTTAAACTTGTCTCAACTTTGTCGCCTCGCTGGACACTCCCACATCTGGTCGCCAACGGTCGCGACAGCTCGTGTCGCCGGAAGTCGCTGTGCTCTCATTGAAAATGAATGGGATGGTGTCGCTGTCTCGCTTGATGTCGCTGGCAGTGTGAACGCAGCTTTAGAGCACATTGGGAATTTGGCATTCCAAATTGGGGAGTGCAACACCTAAGGCATATTTAAAGGAATATTCCGGGTTCAATGCAAGTTAAGCTCAATCGACAGCATTGGTGGCATAATGTTGACTACAGCAAAAATGTATATAGACTCGACCCTCCTTTTATTTATAAAGGTTACGGGGAGGCACTTACAATGAAAGTCAATGGGGCCATTATTTGGAGGGTTTAAAGGCAGAAATGTGAAGCTTATAATTATATTAAAGCACTTACATTAATTCTTCTGTAAAAACTCATGTATAATTTGACGTTGTTTAAATCATCATTTCTACAGTCATTTTAAGGTTTTATGGTTTACGGTGTTACATCCATGGAAACAAAGTTGTAAAATTGACTTTAACTTTACACAGATGAGGTTAGTAAGTGATTTTGTCACACTGAAATCATGTAAACACACATATTGTGACAAACGATCTGTTGCTTGCGGTTGATTCAGGTAAAAGTGCCATTGTAATTCTCCTGGATCTCAGCGCAGCCTTTGACACCATTGATCACGATATTCTTTTAGACCGGTTAAGAAATTGGGTGGGCCTTCAAGACACTGCCCTTGAGTGGTTCTCATCTTATCTTAAGGGGAAATCATTTTCAGTTGAGATTGGGAATCATTCTTCTGCCTCTTCTTCCATCATCACCTGTGGAGTACCTCAAGGCTCGGTATTGGGACCACTCTTGTTCTCGTTATACATATTACCATTACAGTCTATCTTTTGTAACTATAAAATAGATTAGCATTGTTATGCAGATGATATTCAGTGCTAACTGTCTTTGAAATCCACTGATAATTCAGCAATAGAATCTTTGATGGGTTGTCTTAAAGATATTAAAACATGGATGGTTCTTCTAGACTGGATTATTGTAATGCACAGTATTTAGGTGTATCTCAAGCATCACTATCTCGCCTTCAGACTTTGCAAAATGCAGCTGCAAGGCTCCAGACTGGAACTAGATAATATGACAGTGTTTCTTCGGAGCACTGGTTACCTGTCTCATACAGGATTCAGTTTAAGGTTTTATTGTTGGTATATAAGGGCCTCCGTGGGCTGGCACCATTTTATATTTCCGAACTTCTCCATCAATATCAGACTCCAAGGACTTTAAGATCGACAGAGTCTACTGTTGGGTGTTCCAAGGACTCGTCTTAAAACTACGGGTGGTCGTTCTTTTTCTGTCACGGGCCCTCGCTTCTGGAATGATTTGCCAATATTGATTAGGTCAACCTTAGATCTTTTTAAGTCTAATCTAAAGACCCACCTGTTCTCCATTGCTTATGAGTCATTGTAATATATTGTGCACTGTCATCTTATGGTGTTATTTTATTTATACTATTTATTACATGTTGATAATTGATTGGTGGTGGCGTACTGGCTAAAGCACAGGGCTGTTAATCAGAAGGTCGCTGGTTCGAACCCCACGGCCACCACCATTGTGTCCTTGAGTAAGGCACTTAACTCCAGGTTGCTCCGGGGGGGGGATTGTCCCTGTAATAATTGCACTGTAAGTCGCTTTGGATAAAAGCTTCTGCCAAATGCATAAATGTGATTGATTGATATTGTTTACGTCTTGTGTCTATACTTTTGAAACAGAGAGTATTTTAACGTCTATAGATTGGCCCCCATTGACTTCCATTGTAAGTGTCGAAATGAATTTTTGCTGTAGAAACTTTTGGGGCATCCATTGCCAAATTTCCTAGCAATGAAAATGAAAATCTATCTGATTAATCTATCTGTAAATTCTGTGCAAAGGAGTATAAGTAGTGTGAAATACTCACTTCATAATGAGGATATATACAGCATACATGAGCACCAGAATCAGACTTTCCCACCTGATGAAAGGAAAAAGAACGGTTGATCAGAATCAAAAGCAGAATTATAAAGTATGTGTCCTCACATCAAGCTAAAAGATCAGAAGATAATAGGAGGAGAAAAAAAACTCACCACACAATCTTCTCGTCGTAGATGAACTGATATTAGGCGAGATGAAATCAAACAAAAAAGATAATGAACGCGGTTAGAATCAACTTGCAAGTGCTTTGTAGTTGAATAAAAAAGTTCAAGCAAAGTCAAATAGGCATAAAATGATGTACGTGTTTCATGTGACACTCACCACAATCAGAGCTATGACGGACAATATGTAGAAGAAAGAATCCCGAAAAACAGCCCAGCGGGTCAGATAGACCACCTACAGACATTAAAGGTATAGTTCACCCAAAAATGAAAATTTGCTGATAATTTTCTCACCCTCAGACCTTCTAAGATGTACATGAGTTTCTTCATTCATCAAAACGTAGGATTTCATTTCAGGCCTCCTCCTCTAAACAATGCAAGTGAATGTACTCCATTTTTTGACGGTCCAAAATGCATATGTAGGGAGCATCAAAATAATCCACACGATTGATTATTGGAGCTGAGATGAATTTTAGGGGGGTCTAAATAGGGTCTAGCAATGCCTCTACCCAGGGGTTGCATTAACAGAAAGTTCTCCGTCATTTACCAATTTTTTTGAAACATTGAAGGATAATTTAACCGGCAGCCATATCACCCTGCAGCTCTTGCCTGCTTGCCCACTAAAGCTAAGCAGAGTTGAGCCTGGCCAGTACCTGGATGGGAGACCTCCTGGGGAAAACCAAGTTTGCTGCTGGAAGTGGTATTAGGGAGGCCAGCAGGGGGTGCTCACCCTACGGTCTGTGTGGGTCCTAATGCCCCAGTATAGTGATGGGGACACTATACTGTAAAAAGGCACTGTACTTTGAATGAGATGTTAAACTGAGGTCCTGACTCTCTGTGGTCACTAAAAATCCCAGGACACTTCTTGTAAAGACTAGGGGTGTAGCCAAATTCCCCCCCATTGACCCCTATCTATCATGGCCTCGTATTAATCTCCATCCCTGAATTGGCTACATCACTCTACTCTCTGCTCTCCACCAATAGCTGGTGTGTGGTGGGCGTTCTGGCACACTATGGCTGCTGTCGCATCATCCCTACGCTATGTAAAGTGCTTTGAGTGCCTAGAAAAGCGCTATATAAATGTAAGGAATTATTATTATAATTTCAAATGCTTTCCGTCATTTTGATGGATAAAACAAATAAACAAGAAGACCACTTAAACATAGTGCATCAGTTTATATTTCACTCTCAGTCCCGCGGTGTGTGTGTGTGTGCCCATGTTTATTGCCTCGTATCAACTGTGTGTCTCTGAGTTCATGACTGCATACATCAATCATTACGCAAAAAGTATAAGAATAAGAAAGCGCGGGGGGGGACCTGCCAATTAACTTGCATTTAATCTTAGTGCAAACACTGCATTTAGAGCGTAATTCTCCGCTATTTTAAACTGAGCTGATGTGCTTGATGTCTGTACATGAGTGTTTGTGCTTTTCACATTTTCTGACCAGGCGGTTATTTCCTTTTCAAGCCGCACATAACCGGTAAATATGAAAAATCATGCTTTATCGCAGCGGTTGCTTGACAGGTAGAATTATCTCCCTTGAACTCCTGATTCAAAATACTCACGCTCGTGTCATAAATCTATTATATATGATATGTAATGTATATGCCATTATAATGGATGCTACACCTCTGAATGCAGCTTAATTATTTATGAAATGAAAAGAAGTATAACGGATTAAAAAGGACCATAAAGGAAATTTTTCAACTTTTTATTACATTATTTAAGCACACAAGTTAAGTATTAAAATAATATTTGCATATTATTATTTTTTACTTTTCTCCCCAGTTTGGCATGCCCAATTCCCAATGCGCTCTAAGTCCTTGTGGTGGCGTAGTGACTCATAACTCATAGCAGTTTAAGGTGAAATGTCCACCGGGTGGCGCTAAACGCGAGTAAAATGTCCTCTCAAACAGATGATGTTTTTAAGGTTAATGCTCTATCGAGATTTAAATCAACAAAACTGGCATCCCTACCCTAAACCTTAAACCTAAACCTAACCGATAATATCATAAAAAGCAAATGTGAGATGAAAATCACAATTTCTGAAGCAAAGTGTGAAAGTATTCATTAGTTGTGTTCATTTTGTACACATTTTGTATTCCCGGTCAAAAATGACCAACCAACTAAGATTGTTTATAAATCTTTCATATTGCATATATCATCCCAAAATATTGCATTAGATCGTATTTAGTAATTATGCCAGATTTTGTGCTTCTTTTTGAACATATTTAAAATTATATATATTTTTATTGATAGAATGACTAATTGAACTGAGCTCATAATGGGGTAGTAGGGTGCACTCCTGCTATAAACAAAACAATATATATTACATAATAATCATATAGTAAATTAATAACCACTTGCTTGATATAAACAAATTAGGTGTCATTTTAAACATTAGAATCTGGTCTTTACAATGCATATAGCCGATCCTACCAATTCTCAAAAAATGCTTTTTAATTTGCTGTCAAATCTGAACTGATTGGTTCTCAGTAATTTGTTAATTTGTTATCGGAACAATTATATTCAAAGTTGGTAAAAACACAGAAAAGATGAGATAGCCATGTGTTATATATCATTGGAAAGGTCTCAGTTTGTAGAATGCAATGAGAACATTTGCTTCACTCAGAAGTCAAATTGCACTGTAACATCCATATAACATAGACAATGGCATACTGTATCGTAACTTACATTT
Organism: Xyrauchen texanus; assembly: GCF_025860055.1. NCBI lineage: Eukaryota > Metazoa > Chordata > Actinopteri > Cypriniformes > Catostomidae > Xyrauchen > Xyrauchen texanus. The sequence continues at coordinate 3,090,087 of NC_068303.1, forward strand.
ACATTTATGCATTTGGCAGATGCTTTTATCCAAAGCGACTTACAGTCCATTAATAAAGGAACAATCTCCGCGAAGCAACCTGGGGTTAAGTGCCTTGCTCAAGGACACAATGGTGGTGGCGGTGGGGATTGAACCAGCAACCTTCTGATTACCAGTTATGTGCTTTAGCCCACTACGCCGCCACCACTCCATTACAACTTACAGCAGACTATACCGATTCAAACGAGCCCAAACAAAACATAATATGATATGTAGATCTTGAAATATTCCTCAAAGAGTGTCAAGTTGTGTGTGTGTGTGTTGTGTGTGTGCACACGTCCGAGGACTTTGTGTGTGCAAACACACATCCACATATGTGCTCATCTAAAGGATTGGGATGCTCCTGAACACTTAATACTTCTGTGTTTTGTAGTCTAATACATTTCCAATGACCGGTCATTTTTGACCGGGAACACAAGTGTCACAAAGTGAAATAAAACCAAAACAATTTGAAGAAAATGGTCCAAATGACCGGAACACAAAATAAGGGTTAAAAGTAAACAGGGTCAGTTTTGATACATGTTGTCTCCATGTATCTGCAGTTGAAGAAGACAGAAACACACATGCAAACACACCTGTCCAGCGAAGATCCCACAAACTCCGATGATGCAGAGAATGTTAAAAACAGCAGAACCGACGATAGTTCCAACTCCAACATCACCATGAGTGATGAAAACCCCTGAAAACAGATACAACAGAGTGTGTGTAAATGAGAGTGTGTGTGTGCGCTCTAGGTGATAATATGATTTTACCTATAACAGATGCAAAGAGCTCAGGCGCGGAGCTCCCCGCAGCCATGAAAGTAGCGCCAGCCACATCCTCGCTCAGATTTAACTTCTGCAAAACACAATAACAGCACAATAATAGCACACAATTCACTTTCAACAAATTAGACACAAACACAGCACAAATCTGGAGCAATATGTTTTATAAGCTCCCAAATGCCTAAAGTGGGTCACAGGAAGAACTGTGCAAATTATGAGACTCTTATTGTACTCTGTGGAAAATGGGGATACATTGAGATTGATTCTATGGGATTTAAAAAGTCCTACCTCACAGATTTTCTCTAGAGACATCACAAAGTAGTCGTCGCACACGATTGCCAACGCCAGGAACATGTAGAGAGTCTGTGAGAAGACAACTGTGCTGAGAAGTATGAACAATAACAAACATACTAGGTTTTCACGTGTTTACAGACTTTTTAGAGGCTAAAATGTAATCCAATAATTGATCCTAACCATAAATTTGAGAAAATAATTTCTCAAAAAATTCCACTGATTATAACTCATGTGTATTTTTAACTACACATAGTCAAATGAACAAGCAGTCAGTATCTGCACTGCCTGATTGAAGTCTCACAATCCTTAAGTACAACATTACAGAATAAAATAATTCAGTTCTTATTTCATTACAAGTTGAACATGACTAAAATTCAACTTGCATGTTGATTCCCTAAAAAGAGCCAGCTCATTAGAGTCATTCATTTGGGAACCGCAATGGACACAATAGATTCGAAAGAAATGGCTCATAAGAGTCATTTGTTCGGGCATCAGACTAAACAAATTGTGCTGTATGTTTCACACAGCAGATTCAAAAGAATCGGCTTAATAAGAGTCATTTGTTCACAAATCAGACTATCCTGGTCATGCTTTATGCATTTGATTCATTAAAAAGAATCGGCTGATAAGAGTCATTTGTTCTAGAATCGGAATGCATGAATCGCAATGCATGTTTCACGCAGCAGATTCAAAAGAATCGGCTTATAAAAGTAATTTGTTCGCAAATCAAACTATACCGGTCACGCTATATGCTTTTGATTCACTAAAAAGAACCGGCTCATTAGAACAATTTGTTCTAGAATCGGAATGCACGAATCGCACTGCATGTTTCACGCAGCAGATTCAAAAGAATCGGCTTATAAGAGTCATTTGTTAACGAATCAGACTATCCTGGTCATGCTTTATGCATTTGATTCATTAAAAAGGACAGGCTCATAAGAGTCATTTGTCCTAGAATCAGAATGCATGAATCGCACTGTATGTTTCACGCAGCAGATTCAAAAGAATTGGCTTATAAGAGTCATTTGTTCGTGAATCAGACTATACGCAGCAGATTCGAAAGAATCGGCTTATAAGAGTCATTTGTTCATGAATCAGACTATACCGGTCACGCTGTATCCTTTTGATTCACTAAAAAGAACTGGCTCATAAGAGTAATTTGTTCTAGATTTGGAAAGCATGAATCGCACTGTATGTTTCACGCAGCAGATTCAAAAGAATCGGCTTCAAAGAGTAATTCGTTCGGGAAACAGACTACACTCAATGCACTGTATGTTTTATGATTTACTAAAAAGAACTGGCTCATAAGAGTAATTCAGTCAGGGATTGGACTAAACAAATTGTGCTGAATATTGTACGAAGCAGATTCAAAAGAATCGGCTTAATAAGAGTCATTTGTTCGCAAATCATACTATCCTGGTCATGCTTTATGCATTTGATTCATTAAAAAGAACCGGCTCATAAGAGTAATTTGTTCTAGAATCGAAATGCACGAATCGCACTGCATGTTTCACGCAGCAGATTCAAAAGAACCGTCTCATATGAGTCATTCATTCAGGAATCAGACTGCACTAATTACGTTGAGCATTGCACACTGTAGAGTCATAAGAACCGGCTCATAAGAGTCATTAATTCGGGAATCGGACTACACCGGTCACAATGTATGTTTGTGATTCACTAAAAAGTACCGGCTCATAAGAGTCATTTGTTATTAAATTGGACTACACTGGTCACGGTGTATGTTTCACACAGCAGATTCAAAAGAATCGGCTTAATAAGAGTCATTTGTTCGCAAATCAGACTATCCCAGTCATGCTGTATGCAATTACTCTTAGGCTCATAAGAGTAATTTTTCTAGAATCGAAATGCACGAATCGCACTGTATGTTTCACGCAGCAGATTCAAAAGAACCGGCTCATATGAGTTATTCATTCAGGAATCAGACTGCACTAATTATGTTGAGCATTGCACATTGTAGAGTCATAAGAACCGGCTCATAAGAGTCATTCATTCGGGAATCGGACTACACCGGTCACAATATATGTTTGTGATTCACTAAAAAGTACCGGCTCATAAGAGTCATTTGTTCTGAAATTGGACTACACTGGTCACGGTGTATGTTTCGTACAGCAGATTCAAAAGAACCGGCTCATAAGAGTCATTCATTCAGGAATCGTAATACACTCTTAAGAATAGTTAGCCACTTTTCAACCATCGGGTCAACAGTTCTCATCGCATAACCGTACCTTTCCATGCAGTAACGGTTTATTTTTCCACTGTGGTGCGGATAATCAGGAGAATGTACGTAACAGATCCGTCTGTTTGCGACGGCGTGAGAGATAAATATTGGAGCGAGTGCGCTACGGAGGATCGCATATTCCAGTTTTTATGACTGCTTTTATTCCCTGGTCTTACTCTGGTTTTGCAAACAAACAACAAAGACACAGACCATGTCATAATAAATAACAGTTTATAATTGTGCCATGCTGAACCATCCTCAAGTGGAAATGCTACTGTAACCTTTCCGTCCCGTGTTCAGAACCGTTCAGCCCGATGGTGGAAAAGTGCCTATCCATCCCAGAATCGGACAACACAAATTGTGCTTAATGTCGCACACTGTAGATTCAAAAGAACCGGCTCATGAGAGTCATTTGTTTGGGATTCAGACAACAGGAAACGCTGTCAGAGTATTTCAGTGCAGTATTCAGTCTGCGGAAAATGGGACGATCAAGAGCCATTTACGTAACCAAAAATCACACCGTTGATTGTGTAAAAAAAACAACATTTAACTATGTGCCAATGAAACTGTTATTAACATTCATCATATTGCTTGAAGGTGTTGCACAGGCAAAATAACAAGGAACATAGACATTACTTCCCAGTAATGCAGAGCAGGTGAATAAATGACAGTTTTGCATTCCTGTGTCATAGATAGAGATATTTCAATGATAAATTCTAGTCACAGGGGCACCAAAGGACAAACAAAATTCCCACCCACAGCACGTCTGGATTGTTTGGATGAATGTAGGCTTGAGCTGAGCATGACATTAGAGTTTATGAAGCAGCATTACATAACCAGGGCAGATTTTAAGTGTTGCTCACGGGTGATGGATGCAAGTCAATCAAACCGAGATAAATCTGGTCATATTAGGACCGGATGAACGCACACTATAAAATCCACATGATATTACAGTATGGCACAGCAACATGAGTAAATGCTTATCATTACCGTAACCAATTTGATATCTTTTTCCTTCTGGAAAAAAGATCTCTGATAAAATCCCCCTAAAATAAGCCGTAATGCAGCACGTATTTTCTAAAAGTACCAGACTTGCTAGTCTTTGAAAATGCCTCTGCTGAGAAAAGATAGAGACGTTCTTACCGCTATAATATGTAGCAGTACAGCACCGCTCTTCCGTTCTGCGTTGGTAAAAATATCATTTGGAAATTCACGAATGGCTGTAAAAAGCAAACACACATTTTTAGTATTTCACACTATATTACATTTACATTACATTTATGCATTTGGCAGATGCTTTTATCCAAAGCGACTTACAGTGCACTTATTACAGGGACAATCCCCTGGAACAACCTGGAGTTAAGTGTCTTGCTCAAGGACACAATGGTGGTGGCTGTGGGGATCGAACCAGCAACCTTCTGCTTACCAGTTCAGTGCTTTAGCCCACTACACCACCACCACTCCTGCATTAAGTTGAGATTTAAAGGAGTAGTTCACCCAAAAATAAACATTCAGTCATTGTTTATTTACCCTCATGTCGTTTCAAACTCATATGACTTTGTTTCTTCCATGGAACAAAGAACAATAAATAGGAGAAATTTGGAAGAAAGTTCATGCTGCTCTTTTCCATACAATGAAAGCATACAGTGACCAGGAAAAAAAACTCACATAAAAGCACCATTAAAGTAGTCCATACAACTCATGCGCTTAATACCAAGACTTCTGAAGACATACCATAACTTTGTGTGAAAAACAAACTTAAAATAAAATTATTCACTGATAATCTTGCCCTCTGCCATAGCTCTCAAAACTCGATGTGGCATGTTTGAAAATGCACATGCGTAAATTAGATTTGAGAGATCTTCTAAGCTATTGTATGGCTTCAGAAGACTTGGAATATAGTTCACAAGTTGAATGGATTAGTTTTATGATACTTTTATGATGCTTTATGGAGCTTTCACTGCATGAAAAAGAGCAGCGTGAACATTCTTCCTCATATCATTTCGTGTTCCACAGAAGAATGAAAGTCATACAGGTTTGGAATGAAATTAGGGTGAGTAAATGATGACAGAATTTTCATTTTTGGGTCCCTTTAAAGCAATAAAAACAGACACAGCATACAACAAAAAAAAAAAGATTAAGTGTCTTTCAACAGCAAACTGCAAAAGAATCACTCACACACACACACACACACACACACGCACACACGCACACACACACGAAAACTCAAAGTGCAATGCTGGATTAACATATTCTGACCTTTATCTTGAAGAGCAGTTGTGGCAAATGGTTACTGACAGATCATAGTCTGGTTTTAAGGCCACTTCAATGTACCAGACATAACACACTACTTGGCAAACATATATTTACACCATATGCAGCAGAGCAGCTGGTTAACGTAAAGACAATCTGCTCATTTCCTCATTTTAGATGATCTGAATACATGACTGAAATTATCCCAGTGACTTAAAACAGAACAGAATCCTTCATTATCTTCAGAAAGAAAAGCTGAGACTTTACCCAAGCATAACACACACACAAATACACTAAAACATTATACACGGAGAACAAACGAAACCAAAACTGCTCGATAAACTAGACAATTTACACAAACAGCTGTTTGTCATGCATCTGTGTTGATTTAGTTTTATTGTTTTATTGTGGTATTATAGAATAGATGCCGATCATGTGAGTTTGAGGAAATAATTGTACAGGTGGAAGTTTATATAGCATTGTTGCAACCGAAAGCAGTCTTTGGTCCATAGTTTATTTTTTATCAAGTGGAGGAATCAATAAATTATTCATGAAGTTTAGTGATGCAGGCATAAAAAAGCAGAGAGATTTCTTACTCACAGATTTTGCAGGACTAGATATCTGAATAAATGTATGAAAACCATCATGCCATAAAGAAGATACATGCCATTAAGCAAATATGAATACATTCAAGCTAATAGATCAGATCGGCTAGAAAATCAAACATTCTGAAAATACGAAAAATACTATTTTTGATGCCCGTAGTGCTGCTAGATTACTTCGAAATTGCCATTTGGTACTGATTAAAATGTACATTGCTAAAATTGTAATCAGTTACATAATATCTTGGATTATCATTATAGGTAATCTAGTTTGATTACTTTTGGATTACCTCCGACATCTAACCAAACTTTTGTTTGATGGCACATTTTATTAGGATATACATTTTGCGATACATTTTGCGTTCCCTCGTGATAAGTTTTGCGTGTCCTCGCTATAGTTTTGCGTTCCCTCACGATACATTTTGCGTTCCCTCACGATACATTTTGCGTTCCCTCGCGATACATTTTGCGTTCCCTCGCAATAGTTTTGCGTTCCCTCGCGATACATTTTGCGTTCCCTCGCGATAAATTTTGCGTTCCCTCGCAATAGTTTTGCGTTCCCTCGCGATACATTTTGCGTACCCTCGCGATACATTTTGCGTTCCCTCGCGATACATTTTGCGTTCCCTCGCGATAGTTTTGCTTTCCCTCGCGATCCTTTTGCGTTCCCTCGCAATACTTTTGCGTTCCCTCGCGATAAGTTTTGCGTGTCCTCGCTATAGTTTTGCGTTCCCTCGCGATACATTTTGCTTTCCCTCGTGATACATTTTGCGTTCCCTCGCTATAGTTTTGCGTTCACTCGCGATACATTTTGCGTTCCTTCGCTATAGTTTTGCGTTCCCTCGCGATACATTTTGCATTCCCTCGCGATACATTTTGCGTTCCCTCGCTATAGTTTTGCGTTCACTCGCGATACATTTTGCATTCCCTCGCAATAGTTTTGCGTTCCCTCGTGATACATTTTGCGTTCCCTCGCGGTACATTTTGCGTTCCTTCGCTATAGTTTTGCGTTCCCTCGCGATACATTTTGCGTTCCCTCGCTATAGTTTTGCGTTCCCTCGCGATACATTTTGCATTCCCTCGCAATAGTTTTGCGTTCCCTCACTATGCATTTTGCGTTCCCTCGCGATAGTTTTGCGTTCCCTCACTATACATTTTGCGTTCCCTCGCGATAGTTTTGCATTCCCTCGCAATAGTTTTGCGTTCCCTCGCAATAGTTTTGCGTTCCTTCGCTATAGTTTTGCTTTCCCTCGCAATAGTTTTGCATTCCCTCGCGATACATTTTGCATTCCTTCGCTATAGTTTTGCATTCCCTCGCAATAGTTTTGCGTTCCCTCGTGATACATTTTGCGTTCCCTCGCTATAGTTTTGCATTCACTCGCGCTACATTTTGCGTTCCTTCGCTATAGTTTTGCGTTCCCTCGCGATACATTTTGCGTTCCCTCGTGATACATTTTGCGTTCCCTCGCTATAGTTTTGCGTTCACTCGCGATACATTTTGCATTCCCTCGCAATAGTTTTGCGTTCCCTCGCGATACATTTTGCGTTCCCTCGCGATAGTTTTGCATTCCCTCGCAATAGTTTTGTGCTCCTCATAATAGTTTTGTGTTCCTCATAACAGTTTTATGCTCTTCGCTATAGTTTTGCTTTCCCTCGCAATAGTTTTGCATTCCCTCGCGATACATTTTGCATTCCTTCGCTATAGTTTTGCATTCCCTTGCAATAGTTTTGCGTTCCCTCGCGATACATTTTGCGTTCCCTCGCTATAGTTTTGCTTTCCCTCGCAATAGTTTTGCGTTCCCTCGCTATAGTTTTGCATTCCCTCGCTATAGATTTACGTTCACTCGCGATACATTTTGCATTCCTTCGCTATAGTTTTGCATTCCCTCGCAATAGTTTTGTGCTCCCTCGCGATACATTTTGCATTCCTCATAATAGTTTTACGTTCCTCATGATACATTTTATGCTCCTCATGATACATTTTATGCTCTCATGACAGTTTTGCTTTCATGCAATAGTTTTATGTTCCCTTGCAATAGTTTTGCATTCCTCGCGATGCATTTTCATTCCCTCGCGATACATTTTATGCTCCTCGCGATAGATTTGCTTTCCCTCGCGATCCTTTTGCGTTCCCTCGCAATACTTTTGCGTTCCCTCGCAATACTTTTGCGTTCCCTCGCGATACATTTTGCGTTCCCTCGCGATAAGTTTTGCGTGTCCTCGCTATAGTTTTGCGTTCCCTCGTGATACATTTTGCTTTCCCTCGTGATACATTTTGCGTTCCCTCGCTATAGTTTTGCGTTCACTCGCGATACATTTTGCGTTCCTTCGCTATAGTTTTGCGTTCCCTCGCGATACATTTTGCATTCCCTCGCGATACATTTTGCATTCCTTCGCTATAGTTTTGCATTCCCTTGCAATAGTTTTGCGTTCCCTCGCGATACATTTTGCGTTCCCTCGCTATAGTTTTGCTTTCCTCTAATAGTTTTGCGTTCCTCACTATAGTTTTGCATTCCTCGCTATAGATTTACGCTCACTCGCTGATACATTTTGCATTCCTTCGCTATAGTTTTGCATTCCTCGCGATACATTTTATGCTCCTCGCTATAGTTTTGCATTCCTCGCGATACATTTTGCATTCCTCGAATAGTTTTATGCTCCCTCATGATACATTTTATGCTCCTCATGATACATTTTATGCTCCTCACGACAGTTTTGCTTTTCCTCGTAATAGTTTTATGCTCCCTTGCAATAGTTTTGCATTCCTCATGATGCATTTTATGCTCTCGCGATACATTTTGCGTTCCTCAGCGATAGATTTGCTTTCCTCGCGATCCTTTATGCTCCTCGCAATACTTTTATGCTCCTCGCAATACTTTTGCGTTCTCTCATGATACATTTTATGCTTCCTCACGATAAGTTTTACGTGTCCTCGCTATAGTTTTATGCTCCTCGTGATACATTTTGCTTTCCTCGTGATACATTTTATGCTCCTCGCTATAGTTTTGCGTTCACTCGCTGATACATTTTATGCTCCTTCGCTATAGTTTTACGTTCCTCATGATACATTTTGCATTCCTCATGATACATTTTACGCTCCTCGCTATAGTTTTATGTTCACTCGCGATACATTTTGCATTCCTCTAATAGTTTTGTGCTCCTCGGATACATTTTATGTTCCTCGCGATACATTTTGTGCTCCTTCGCTATAGTTTTATGCTCCTCACGATACATTTTGTGCTCCTCGCTATAGTTTTATGCTCCTCGCGATACATTTTGCATTCCTCATAATAGTTTTATGCTCCCTCACTATACATTTTATGCTCCTCGCGATAGTTTTATGCTCCTCACTATACATTTTGCGTTCCCTCACGATAGTTTTGCATTCCTCGCAATAGTTTTATGCTCCTCATAATAGTTTTATGCTCCTTCGCTATAGTTTTGCTTTCCTCTCAATAGTTTTGCATTCCCTCATGATACATTTTGCATTCCTTCGCTATAGTTTTGCATTCCTGCAATAGTTTTATGTTCCTCGTGATACATTTTACGTTCCTCGCTATAGTTTTGCATTCACTGCGCTACATTTTATGTTCCTCGCTATAGTTTCGTGCTCTCAGCGATACATTTTATGCCCTCGTGATACATTTTATGCTCCTCGCTATAGTTTTGCGTTCACTCGCGATACATTTTGCATTCCTGCTAATAGTTTTGTGCTCCTCGTGATACATTTTATGTTCCTCGTGATAGTTTTGCATTCCTCGCATAGTTTTGCGTTCCTCATAATAGTTTTGTGTTCCCTCGCAATAGTTTTATGCTTCTTCGCTATAGTTTTGCTTTCCTCGCAATAGTTTTGCATTCCCTCGCAATAGTTTTGCGTTCCCTCGCAATAGTTTTGCGTTCCTTCGCTATAGTTTTGCTTTCCCTCGCAATAGTTTTGCATTCCCTCGTGATACATTTTGCATTCCCTCGTGATACATTTTGCATTCCTTCGCTATAGTTTTGCATTCCCTCGCAATAGTTTTGCGTTCCCTCGCGATACATTTTGCGTTCCCTCGCTATAGTTTTGCTTTCCCTCGCAATAGTTTTGCGTTCCCTCGCGATACATTTTGCGTTCCCTCGCAATAGTTTTGCATTCCCTAGCAATACATTTTGCGTTCCCTCGCTATAGTTTTGCGTTCCCTCGCTATAGTTTTGCGTTCCCTTGCGATAAGTTTTGCGTTCCCTCGCGATAAGTTTTGCGTGTCCTCGCAATAGTTTTGCGTTCCCTCGCGATACATTTTGCGTTCCCTCGCGATACATTTTGTGTTCCTTCGCTATAGTTTTGCGTTCCCTCGCAATAGTTTTGCGTTCCCTCGCGATACATTTTGTGTTCCTTGCAATAGTTTTGCATTCCCTCGCAATAGTTTTGCGTTCCTCGCTGATACATTTTGTGTTCCCTCGTAATAGTTTTGCTTTCCCTCGTGATACATTTTGCGTTCCCTCGCTAATACTTTTGCATTCCCTCGCTGATAAGTTTTGCGTGTCCTCGCTAATAGTTTTGCGTTCCCTCACTGATATATTTTGCGTTCACTCGCGATACATTTTGTGTTCCCTTGCTATAGTTTTGCGTTCCCTCATGATACATTTTGCGTTCCCTCGCGATAGTTTTGCGTTCCCTCGTGATACATTTTACGTTCCCTTGCAATAGTTTTGCGTTCCTCATGATACATTTTACGTTCCTTGCAATAGTTTTGAGTTCCCTCATGATACATTTTGCGTTCCCTGCAATAGTTTTGCGTTCCTCATGATACATTTTATGCGTTCCCTCGCAATAGTTTTGCATTCCCTCATGATACATTTTGCGTTCCCTCGCAATAGTTTTGTGTTCCTCATGATACATTTTGTGTTCCCTCACAATAGTTTTGCGTTCCTCATGATACATTTTGTGTTCCTCGCGATAGTTTTGCGTTCCCTCATGGTACATTTTGCATTCCTCGCAATAGTTTTGTGTTCCCTCGCGATAGTTTTGCGTTCCTCGCGATAGTTTTGCATTCCCTTGCGATAGTTTTTGCATTCCCTACGCTATAGTTTTGCGTTCCCTCACGATACATTTTGCGTTCCCTCGCAATAGTTTTGTGTTCCCTTGCAATAGTTTTGCGTTCCTCATGATACATTTTGCGTTCCCTCGCAATAGTTTTGCGTTCCCTCATGATACATTTTACGTTCCTCGCAATAGTTTTGCGTTCCCTCGTGATACATTTTGCGTTCCTCGCAATAGTTTTGCATTCCTCATGATACATTTTGCGTTCCTCGCAATAGTTTTGCATTCCCTCATGATACATTTTTGCATTCCCTCGCAATAGTTTTGCGTTCCCTCATGATACATTTTGCGTTCCTCGCAATAGTTTTGCATTCCCTCATGATACATTTTGCGTACCCTACGCAATAGTTTTGCGTTCCCTCATGATACATTTTGCGTTCCCTCGCATATAGTTTTACGTTCCCTCACGATACATTTTGCATTCCCTCGCAATAGTTTTGCATTCCCTTGCAAAATGTATTTATTGAATTTCTCTGTAAAAGATTAATGAAATCATTGCTACTTACACTATCGTATTCGTTATATATACTTCTTTCTCTATACACACAGCATCCTGCATATACCATATTATGGTAGTGTGCTGTTAAGAACTCATCCCACTTCTACAAGGCCTTCCCACATAATCCCTGTGCAGCAGGACGGCATTATTAATTCCAGAACATGCTAAATCAGACCTTCCCTCACAATGAGTCAACACCATCTCTGTTTGCTCTAAGAATAGCAGCACATAGATTAAACACCCAGACAGGTGAAGGTGACTTTCATGCTCTATTTTAAGCCATTGAAGTTATTAATTGGACGCTCATCATGTATGGAGTTCATGCTGCTCTTGGTTATGCAGTGCATTTGAAGGGTAACACATCAATATTTAATGTCTGCTGAAAACAGGACCAAGGGCAGTGGACCAACCCGTGAAGGAAAACATGGATTACATTTATCTTAATAAATCATCAACAAAGCATAAATCTGTCTGTCTCCTCACACTGTGACAATGACATCAAAAGTCCTCTGTACACATTATGTTAATGAGATTCCGCCTTAGTGATTATAAACAAGAACAAAAATAAAAACAATTATTTTGCATTTGAATGTAAGCGCAGCATAGGTCTAGCGGGAAGACTAGCAGCTGTATATCATTGCACCATTAGCTGGGTAATTCCCAGCCAATCACATGTAAGCCGTTGCTTTATAAGTCAGCTCGCAATCTGTCACATTGCTCTTTAAGTGTGCTATCATGGCAACTTCCACCACCCCACCACCACCTGTTGAGTCCCGTCCTGCACGGGTTAGGCTCCTCGCCCCTGCCTCCTATCTCTGGCAGGATATGACGGTTCAGAGTACAACTTCTTCAGACCGTCAAACGAGGTCTACGCCAAAGAGAGACATTACCTTTCTGTTTTATATCCATCAAATAAACGTCATGTTAAATTTCACTCAAGCCTGCGAGCGTTCCTGATAGAAACAGCTTTTCCAGCATGCTAACTGGCTTACCCAATGTGTGCAAGTGTAGTGCACATGTCTATTTACTCTGTGTTTAGCATTATCATTTAGCAAATTCTGCCTACGTTGGGAAGGGACCGTCTGAAAAGTCCACAGATTGTACTTAAACGTGCTACAATGGTGGTGGGTGTGGTAAGGGACTGTCTGAAAACTCCCCCACCCCAAACTTCAGGCAACTCTAGAGAGAGTGTCCCGTATTTTATAACTTCTAAAGTGGCACCTCAAGTTTGGGCATTAAAAGCAAATGAAATCAAACGATTTCCAATTACATGTAAACAAGGTTCTCTTGTGATTTTTGAACAAGCTGATTTTAGTAGTATTGGTGTGCATGTAAACGCACTCACTGTGAGAACTTTTATCGGGCACTAATAACATCATGAGGATGCCCTATTAACGTTTTACCAACATTTGTTCCTAACTTTTACATAACGTTAGCCAAAGTCTTTGGAATGTTGTTGTGTGGGATGTTTCCTAGCAGCATTAGCTTAGCATTTGTTAGCAGGAGAATGCTGGGCATGTGTCAAGATTTATAACATCTCATGAGTGCAAATCTCAGCTGTGTTTATCACGTCAATAACACAAATCAGCCGTTCACAGTAGGTCAGTGTGGAGAGCCAGTCATCCATTGTGCCTTGTTTAGAGTCTCTGCCTCGTTCACGCTCATTTGTCCACAATGTTCCAGCTCACATGTCATGTTAAAAAAAGTTTTCGACTTTTTGCATTGAATGATACCATCCCCAGATCTTTAAGATATTCTGATCTCTATACGACATGGAACCTTCCATCAATTGAAGTCTATGGATTTTTTTTACACTTTTTATCATAAAAAGTCAAACAAAATTTCTCCTCCGCAAGAAAGATGATTGAAAGATGACAAGTTTTTCAACCTGGTCTCATCACGTTACTATACTTCATTTTTTGCATGACGATTTTTACTTGTCTCGTTGTACACTAGAGGCGCCTAGAATACACTAGAATACTTTTATTCACTTTGACACAAATCATGATTAAAACTGCTAATTATTATTTCATACACTCTTACTTTTCACCCTGTTTCTCACACTGTGCTATCTTATGACATCTAAACACTTTTACTACAGTGCATGACTCATTTTTACATTTGCATTACATAACCAACTACATTTACAAGCTTGTTCAAGCATTGCACCCACGATTCAAAGAACCAGTATGAGTCCCGAAGAGCAACACGTGGGCCGAAAGAGTCACAGAAGCACCACAAAATGACGTGGATGTTTCAGAAATTGCATTGTTCATCTTACATTTGCCTTTTATGACAATATCAGTTAGGTTTAGGTTTAAGGTTTAGGGTAAGGAGGTGGCTGGGTGGTAGGGTGTTTGTTGTTCATGCCCAAAAGGGTTTTTGAGCGGGGGATCACCAAACTAGCTTGCGCAACCTTAAAGCCCAGGGGGCCTTGACTACCTGGGGGGCCCCTGGGCTTTAAGGTTGCGCGATCTAGTTTGGTGTTCCCCCGCTAAAAAACCCTGGAAAAAACACTGGGCACTCATTATAACATCCCTGGCACTTGCAAACTATTTATGTCATTCAATCGTACGTTAAATGTGTATGCAATGACATTCGTGCTTCAAATGGCATCAGTTTTTGGTATCGGAGCATTTTTACGAGCACGAGTAGAAGTTCATGAGCATGGTATCGCACAGTATCGGGACATCCCATAGAGCATTAACCTTATAAACCTTTAAGCGCCACACAGTGGACATTTCAGCGATATGTGTAATGAAATATGTAATGCCATACTGCAGAAATGTAATTATACAGCAGTCAAGACATTTTCACGAAATCAGGCCGAAAATGTAATTCTTGTGGGATAGCGGTCAATTCTGCACACACAACTGCTTAAACTCATAAAACTACAAATTCTAATGTCAGTTGGATGAATATATTGCATGTCTTCATGTTACAATATAATGCAATTACCCTCTAATCCCGTAATCTTTCAAATGTATTTGCATGTTGCGTAAGAGAGATCAGTGTGATGCGACATCTGTTACAATTGCACGTGTGGACAGACACAAGCTCTTTATGAAATCAAAAGGCTTACGGGGACAACAGAGCTACATCTGGACCGATAATGGAATGATTGCACTGTGCTACATACTTATCAGATGTACATGCTGCACAACACAACACAATTCTTCCTTAAAAGTGTGTCATTTCTGCTCCACTCTCCAGTCAGCGCTGCTTTGTCTGGCTGGGATGCTCAAACAAACAGAGCAATGCTTTGAAAGTGCGACAGAGGCATAGTGTTCACAGTTTTGGAGGGAATCAACTTTTAAATGGATATCTTATAGCTGACTGCATATTAAGCTGGGATGAGAAAAGGTAGGCCTATTTTAACATCAAAAGTTGTTCCTTTAATTGATTTCTGGGTCGTGACAGAAGTATTTGAGGCTGCTGTGGTGCCATGACCCGATCATATGAGCGTAACAAAACATATTTTCTGCCCTGTTTCTCCGGATAACATCTGCCACATTGTAAACACATGCATGTCTGATATACACATACAGAGAATATAAGCCAGAAGTTGACTGAATAGACCCTCTGCCAACTAGTTGAGAGTAACGTATAAATTAGGCATGTGCAAAACGATATATTTTCAAAATCGACTAGTCTGTGGGGAGTCTAAACGACTATTCGGTCTTAAAGGGATAGTTCACCCAAAATTGAAAATGTTGTCATCATTTGCTCACCCTCAGGTGGTTCCAAACCTTTATGACTTACCTTCTTATGCAACACATAAAAGCTCTAAGTAGCCTATGCATTTTTAAAAGTTGAACTATTTTACTCGTCCTCTTCAAAGGGGTCATGAGATGCCTTTTTTAATTATTTTAATATGTTCCTTGATGTTCACTTATAATAAAAGTAAAGTTAATTGCACAAAAAATAATATATTTGTAAAACATAATTTTCCACCATCAGTCTGGCCCTTTAAGACTTGACAGTAAACGCCCACTGTTATGATTGGCTCTAAGCTCCTGATTGACCTGCTCTCTCCTTGCCACAGTTGCTGGGGGGGGGCTACGGAACTGATAAAGTACAGTAGGCATTGATGAGTTGTTCAGGAGGTGGTCAGATGCAAACGTCTACCACAGTGTGACATCACAATGCAGAGGAAATAGAGAACGATTCATTTTGGCAGCTTGGTTTCAACAAATGCTCTTTTTACCGTGAGGAGAAAGTTTTGAGTTCTGAAACTTACAGTACGTTTTTATAGTACAATGACTATGTCAAAAGATCAAGGAAAATTTGATTCCTCATGTCATGATCCCTTTCAAATTAAACACTAAATGGTGCAGTGCAGTGGTTTGCAAGTTCTCGCTTGAACACCCAAATAATGGGTTTCTCTAACAGTGCCCATAAATGTGCGAAGGATGTCGAAATATTTATTGAAAAATGTATTACATTTTGGGTTGTATGCCTTCAGAAGACTTGGAGATTGGAATACACACTGCTCAAATGGACTCATTATATGATACTTATAAATAATTGTTTCTCCCCAATTTTGGGATGCCCAATTCCCAATACTCTCTAAGCCCTCGTGGTGGCGTAGTGACTCCCCCCAATCCGGGTGACGGAGGATGAATCTCAGTTGCCTCCGCGTCTGAGACCGCCAATCCACGCATCTTATCACGTGGCTTGTTGAGCACGTTACCGCGGAAACCTAGCGCATGTGGAGGCTCACGCTATTCTCCGCAGCATCCACGCACAACTCACCACGCACCCCACCGAGCGCGAGAACCACATTATAGCGACAACGAGGAGGTTACCCCAACGTAACACTATCCTCCATAGCAACCAGGCTAACTGGTTGCTTAGGAAGCCTGAATGGAGTCACATAGCACGCCCTGGATTCGAACATGTGACTCCGGTTGTGGTAGTCAGCGTCTTTACTTGCTGAGCTACCCAGGCCAACTCATTTTTAAACTTTATTATGCTATTTTATGGAAAAGATGGACCTATTGGTTTCCGTGTAAAAGAGAAAGTGATGCTATATGGATTTGGAACAAAATGTGGGTGAGTAAATGATGTCAGAATTTTCATTTTTGGGTGAACTATCCCTTTTAGGAAGCCCTGTAGAAGTAGGGTGGTGCCTTAGTAGGGACATGCAGACCAGACACAGATCAGGCGCATTTCTCAAGGGGCGTTCATGTAGCAATTTATTTTACAGTTGACATACTATATAATTGCAACAACTATAGTAACTACTAGGTACTAACCCTAACTTTAACCCACATTAAGTACATGTAGTTACCTAATAATACTTGGGTAAGTACACTGTTAATATACTGAAAGTACACGTACTGTAAAACAAAGTAAATCCGACATGCTCGTGTTCGAATACAGCTGGGATGAGCGCAATCGAACGCAACTATTTCTAAATGTATTATTGAACATGGGATGAATTTGGAGACGTTCCCCCTGTTTGAAGCACTACCACAAACAATATTTAAGCTGTAGTTGTCTCTGCATATTAAGCTGGCATCCGAGAAAGAATTTTAACATCGAAAAAATTATACACATAAGCATTAAATTTAAAACAAAATGAAAAACATTATATAAACTCAGTAGTCAACGTCACTAATCACTACATCCAACAACCAACTAGTCAAGAATTATATTGAAGAAAAAAAATCTATCTGCAGACTAAAACCGCAGTGACCGGACATCTGATCTGTGGGGGTTAAAGGTCACATATCTCTGTCTACAAGCTCTCAGTTGGCGTTCGCTCAGACTGATGACTCAAGATTTTGTGGTGTTGACTCACAATCACCTCGAGCACTGTAGCATTCTCACATTATGCTCAAAAGAAAAACACATGTCCTCTGTCCTCTACCAGATTACTGCAGCGCTGCAGCGGAACATAAATGTGCACAAATCATTTGGGAAACCTTCGATTTACTATCAGAAATGATGCTGACTTCCTCCGGAGTCCTGATCACAAGGTCAGGGTTTATTTTGTGAATAAATGCATTATTTTGCCACCGGATGACTGTTTATTATCTCTTATGTATAAAATGTATTGGTGGTTAAGTTATACACGATTACTCATAACCGTATGAGAAATATGAGACCATAGGAGAAATACTCAAACCAGCCTGTCTGACACCAACAATCATGCAACGTGCCAAATCACCGAGATCAAATGTTTCCCCATTCTGATGGTTGATGTGAACATTAACTGAAGCTCCTGACCCATATCTGCATGATTTTATGCACTGCACTGATGCCACACGATTGCCTGATTTGATATCCTCATGGCATGATTGTTGGTGTCAGACGGGCTGGTTTGAGTATTTTGGGAATTTTCACACACAACAGTCTCTAGAATTTACTCTGAATGTTGCCAATAACAATAAACATCCAGTGAGCGGCAGTTCTGTGGACTGAAATGTCTTGTTGATGAGAGAGATCCACAGAGACTGGTTTGAACTGATAAAGTATACAGTAACTCAGATAACCACTCTGTACAATTGTGGGGAGAATATTATCTGAGATGCGGGTTGGTGATGTTTTGGTGGCACGAGGGAGACCTACACAATATTAGGCAGGTGCTTTTAATATTGTAGCTGATTGGTGTAGATTTGATAATTAGGATTAGCAGAATTATTTCTTAAAGAACAGAAACTGAGGCAAACAAATACAGAATTAACCCCCCTATTGAGTCCGAAATCTGCAGACAACCTTTTGCATTCGCGGGTCAGTAACTACAGCTAAACCACATGTGAAGATATATTTATCAAGGTTTAAATAAAATTTAATTTGAATAAAGTCTTGCATAAAATGTATATAAATATTTAAAATGAGTATTTCTAATAATTCTCCTATTAACCATATTAATGAATTACTCGATACTGCTGAAAAACAACTCAGTTATCAAAATCTACACAAACCAAATAAATTGTTTTCAACCAAACATCAAAACAACTTCACAACATCTGCACTTGTGTATTTATTTATTTTTTAACAAAATGTTTTTATTGCATGAACTGCTGAATGTTAAAGTGTGATTATGCTGAAAGTTCATCATCAGATCAGTCTGTCGAGTGCGGCAAAGTAAAATGTGGACTTTCTTACTTCAACCCTTATTCAGACTATGTATGCTTGAATTTTAGGCCATTTTTCCTTTGATATAGTTTATTACATCATATTTGTCAGTGTGAGTGAGACTGTATGTGTTTGTGTGTGTACATATTTGAAAACAAGATGCAGTCCCATTTTTTTAAAAAAAAAAAAAGGGTGTAGGAGAGTATGGGAAAGAGGATGAATGTAAGTAATAAAAAAAATGTTTAAAAAAGAAATTCTCCCCAATTTGGAATGCCCAATTCCCAATGCACTCTAAGTCCTCATGGTGGCGTAGTGACTCACCTCAATCCGGGTGGCGGAGGACGAATCTCAGTTGCCTCCGCGTCTGAGACCGTCAATCCACGCATCCCATCACGTGACTCGTTGAGCGTGTTACCACGGAGACCTAGTGCGTGTGGAGACTTCAAGCTATTCTTTATCCATGCACAACTCACCACGCGCCCCACCGAGAGCGAGGACCACATTATTGCGACCACGAGGAGGATACACCATGTGACTCTACCCTCCCTAGCAACCGGGCCAATTTGGTTGCTCTGTATTATTTTCATATTGGTAGTCTTGACAAAGTCACAAAGTTTGGTTCCCGTACGAAAACTATGTGGTATTTAAAAATGTGACCCTCTACCGGGTCAAAAATGACCCGAACGCAATAGGAGAGTTAAGGCCTGAAACACATTAAATGCAAGTACGGGAAACATTGCCCCTTAATTGGAAAAGTTCATTTCTGTTGAATTCCCAATGCACTCTAGGTCCTCGTGGTGGCGTAGTGACTCGCCTCAATCCGGGTGCCGGAGGACGAATCTCAGTTGCCTCCGCGTCTGAGACCGTCAATCTGCGCATCTTATCACGTGACTCATTGAGCGTGTTACCACGGAGACCTAGTGCGTGTGGAGGCTTCACACTATTCTCCACGGCATCCACGCCCAACTCACCACGCACCCCACCTAGAGCGAAAACCACGAGGAGGTTACACCATGTGACTCTATCCTCCCTAGCAACCGGGCCAATTTGGTTGCTCAGGACACCTGGCCCTGGATTCAAACTCGTGACTCCGGTTGTGGTAGTCAGCGTCAATCCTCGCTGAGATAAAAAAATGTCCCCCATAAAGGTAAAAAAAATGCCCTAAAACAACTCCAGGGGGTAAACATTGCCCCTTAATTGGAAAAGTTCATTTCTGACACTTTTGTCCATGTATAATGAGCAGAAGCCATAAAACAAGAAATAGAGGCAATACAGATGGTGCAGAAGGGAGAAACAAGATGTCATCGCTGCTTGCGAGAAAATGTAATCTTGGGAGATTACAAGATTTCCACCGTGTAATCTTGTCAAATGGCATGCTTCGACTCAGACTGAAAAGTTAGTGGTTGAAGTGAGGAATTAAATGAGAAACAGCAAATTTGTTTGTGTTTGACAACATTTTATTTACAGTTTAGACAGAGAAGAAAATCATGAGTGTATAAAATGTACCTGAATTCCCCCTATCCCATGTCAACCTCTAAACTAAGCAAACAGTACACTCTGATATATATATAACATTATCTTCTTTCCCTGCTGAAAAGACCAGCTTAACCAGCAGCATGCAGTTCCCATGCTGGTCTAGGCTGTTTTTTACTGGTTAGTGCTGGTCTAGCTGGTGAAACTGTTTGACCAGCATGGTCTTTTTGATGAAGCTGGTTTAGCTATTTAAAAGCCTGATGGGGTCTCTCTCCAGCACCCAAAACACAACATAAGCTGGTGACCAGCAATGCTGGTCTTTTCAGCAGGGTTGCTAAGGATACATGATGTTATTTTAGCCCAAACGAGATACCTTAGAAGGCTGTAAAATTATACGACCAATTTTAGGAACATTTAAACTGCTAATACATTTTAATATCACTTCAAATATCCTTTGAATGTATCCTTTGACAGTTCCACACTCATTAAGATGAGTGACTTCAAACACATTGCTACTTATTCACTCTTTTAAAATTTAAAAGAAACCTGAAAACTTAAAAAGATGAGTAAACAGAACATCCGAGGCTAAAATTAGATTTTTAATTTGGTTTCGAGAGAGTTTAATGAGCACAACAGAATATGAACCGTAAGTTCAGGACAGAGTGCACCGGAAAGAAAGCGAGTGTCAGCTAAACGCAGGCCGTTCTCTCTGGACCAAAGCTGATTAGAACTCTCTCAAGTGAAGAGCAAAGTCACTTCAAACCTGCGCTTAAATCTTGCTGGAGCTAAAAAACGTGGACATGGAGTTGAGTATTTAAAATCTCGTCAAAGCGATTAGTACAGATTTTAAAGCAGTTCTATGAGACTTTCCCTCTCCATTTTGCTGATTAAAAAAACCCAAAAAACATAAATCTTAGTAAGTCGCTAACGGTGTCACAAAGAACCTAAATATAGCCCTCTGAGCTCTGTCCAACATGCTTGTTGCATTATAACAGAGAAAGTCGGTTATACAGCACTTTATTCTATATTTCCAGCTATGGTGCATATATACAGACAAACTGCAAATACTCATGCATATTTTAATAAAGTCGTCTCACCTGGCTCCGTGCAGTTTTTCTCCTCTGTCTTGTTATCAGATATTAATGACATCAGCTGCCGTCCCCAGTGGTCATGTGACTCCATCGGCCCCTCCACAATCATGCCATAACCTATAAAACAATACACTGTTTCAAGTATAGGTAAATTATTTAGATTTATCACTGATATAAATAGATTTAATTAAATTGAATATTCCATTTCAACCATTTAAACTCTTATACATTCATATTTTTGATATATATATATATATATATAATAACAGATATCATGTACGTCTCAAAATTAAATAAATATTTTTCTCCAAAACACATTTACCACAAATGTTGGCGAACAGAAGAAGTTACGAAGAAGGTAAACATATGAAGGTAACACAAACTCAACAGCAGTATGCTGGCAACAAATGCACAGCACACAAACAAGAACCGACACTGGAACAAGAGGGATATATATACATATAACCGGCCCTGTCGCCCCACTCCGGCATGGGAGGCGAGTGCGCTAACATCAGTCGCTAGTGCACCTCTTTAGGTCAGGAGAGGGAGGTTTACACATTGCACAGCTATCTACCAGCTGGATCCCATTACACTCACCCCCCTAAACCTCACTCCCATCCAGGTCACGGCACCATTGCAACCAATAATGCTCGATCTGCTCCGAGCGGGATTCAAACTTTGGACTCCAGTAGGACAGCTGGCTCCCGTTACATATACACACACACACATTAGGGCTAACAATGAGACAAGGAACACCTGGAATACAATTAAGGCAATGGATGGGAAGACAGACATAAAAGGAAGACACAAAACTTCATAACAATCAATTTCATGATAAGAGTCCCTGGGGGGGAAAACACAAGAATGACGTGACAGAACCAGGAAGGGAGCAGGGTCCGGCAGTTTGGGTTGCGGCTCCAAGGAAGGGAGCGGGGTGTGGCGGCCTGGGAGGCACTCCAGCAAGGGAGCGGGGTCTGGCGGAATGTCGAAGTTGGTGGAATATCCGGATACCAGGATGGAACTGGCAGAGGAACGGGAGACCAGGACGGAACTGGCAGAGGGTCAGGAGTTGGAGGCTCAGGGGGCGGAGCTGCTGAAGGTAGAGACTCCAAGGGTGGAGCTGCAGGAGGCGGAGGCTTAAGAGGCTGAGCCACAAGAAGTTCAAGGGCCAGTACTGAGACACATATCTCTGACTCGTCTCAAGGGGGGAGTGGGTGGAGCTGCTGGAGGAGGAGCGGGCAGAGCCACAATAGTAAGAGTATCTGAAGAAGGATCGGGCAGAGCCGTAGAAGCCTTGGAGGGCGGATCCTACCAATCAACTGGAGATGGTAAGAATCTGGAGAGATTCTGTATGGAGGAATGATCTCAGATACCTTGTCAGGTGTTCTCCAACCTCATTAGGCATTATAGGAGAAGGCTCAGAGCTGTTATGTTTGCAAAAGTGGTTGCACAATGTATTGAATAAAGGCTGCCAAAATTTGTGCCACATATATATTTGAAATGTGATTCTTGTCATCTCCAGTTGAGTGGTAGGATCCGCCCTCCGAGTCTTCCACGGCTCTGCCCAATCCTTCTTCTGATACTCTCGCTAAAACTTGTGTTGTGTTTCCCATTGTTTGATATCTATTAAAGGATAGATTTTTGTGAATATTTTGGATAAAAGGATAAACAATAAAGACACATTTTTCTCACAGCCTTCTATGCTCATATTTACCAAGGGTGCCAATATTTTTGGCCACAACTGTAAAGTCGCAATTACGAGAAATGAAGACGCATTGCGAGAATTAAAGTAGCAATTATGAGATATTAAGATGCAGTTGTGAGATATAGTCACAGTTACGAGAACTTAAGACCCAACTGTGAGATATAAATGTAAAATTCTGAGAAATTAAGTTGCAATTGCGAGAAATAAAATCGCAATTATGAGATTTTAAGACGCAGTTGTGAGATATAAAGTCACGATTATGAGAAATTAAGATGCATTGTGAGAAATAAAGTCACAATTGCGAGATATAAAGTAAAGTTGCAATAATGAGAAATTAAGATGCAGTTGCTAGAAATAGTCACAATTGCAAAACATAAAGTAGCAATCAGTCGCGAGATATAAAATCGCAATTCATAGATATAAAGTCAGAATAATGAGAAATTAAGACGCAGTTGCTAGAAATAAATTCACATTTGCGAGATATAATATTGCATGTGCAAGATAAAAAGATGCAATTGCGAGAAATAAAGTCATAACTGCAAGTTTATATTTATCAATTGCAACTTAATTTCTCATGAACCCGCAATTACGAGAAACGGTTGCAACTGCAAGAAAATATGTAACAATTGTGAATTTATATCTCGTAAATTGCAGCATTATTTCTCACCATTTTCCAAATTTAAACTTTTTATAAAATGAAAAGTCAGAATTTCTTTTTTAATTTATACCAATAAAATAAAGCATCAAGCAACGTTTGATTAAATGCCAGCAAACTGCAGTATGATAAAAGACACATGATTTATACAGTATGTATAATAATAATAATAATAATTAGAATAAACGATTATTTCACTATATTATATAGTTCATAAGGCTAACAAGTAGCATGTTCATGCAAGCAATGTATAAACTTTGCTCAGTCGGTAACGTGCGCATATTTTGACTATTTTTAAATGTCGCACCCTGTCAGATTTAAGAATGGTAACTATCTGTTTTATTAAATAGCTTTTATATCCAACAGTAGGGAAATATCATAATCATAAGCGCCACATTTTTATTAAAATATTCCAAGCAAAACAAGCCCACTTAATGTACGCTGCTAAAGCGAAGTGATATAAAACAAACAACTTGATAATGTGCTTTCTATGACCGACAATAAACTATTTCTGATGTAAAGGTACGGTAAATGTAATCTGTGCCAGTTTTCCAGCAGCATTTACTCCACATCAGCAGTTTGGCTTCATCAAAGGGTGTCAGTTAAAATAAACTGGCCTTAATTCAGTCCCAATGACATGCTGAACTGCTGATAAAACACTTGTAGTGAATACAGACCATCTGACACGCTCTTGGCCAAACAAATCAATTTCAGAACATTTCGAAACAGTTAGTTGTCCCTTTCACAACAAGCGTGCAAATAAAAGGAAGTGATCCTGACATTACTGTAGTCGTCGTCGTCAATTATTTCTGGATTAAAGACACCAGGTGAACGGCCAGCAACCAAGACCCTCAGCAAACACTGCATAATGTATAAAAGGAATCAGAAGAAAGAAAGTCATACGGCTTTGTAACAACATGAAGCTGAGTAAACTATGACAGAAATGTCATTTTTTTAAGTGAGCAATCCCTTTAAATATATCCTTAATATTATTTTCCCGCACGCCAATCTGACAAATGATAGTGACAATATTGTGTTTCTTTCTCCCCAGCTTAGAAGGAAAACTAGATTTGATGAACTGATTAAAAAAAGGAGAAGTAAAGATTGAATGATTGCATATGTTCCATTTGTCTTTTATCTCTGGTTCCAATGAGTCTGACGTCATCGCACGCATATATTGTACGCGTGCTTTTATGCTAACTTCATGAGCTGACATGAAAGAAAGAGGCTATTTCTGACAGTAAAAGCCCCTGCTGTGAAATTACAGACTTACGAATCCCTGTATGCCATCAGTACTGAATAATCTTTTAAGCTTCTTGTGATTTTCTTAATGTAATTAATGTTTTACTACTGTCTTTATGTTGAATTCATGCACGAGGCAACACCACAGCTGATACACTGTTTAAAGGAATATTCCAGGTTCAATACAAGTAAAGCTCAATTAAAAATATGTGTAGCATAATGCTGACTATGTCCCTTGTTTATTAAAAAAAATATACAAATTATACAGGTATAGTAGCACCTACAATGGATGTGAATGGGGCCAGTGCAAAAACGCTAAAATGCTAATCGTTTCAAAAGTATAGCCACAAGATGTAAACATTATACGTGTTCACAAGGTTTAATGTGATCAAATTGCATACTAACTTCACTCTCTGTGTAAAGTTCTATCCTGAAGGATTACAGGGTTCCGTTCTCATGGCAACAAACTTTAGACAGATGCGGTTAGTCAGCAGCTTTATCACACTACAATCATGTTAACACGTATATTGTTTATGTCTTGTTGCTATACACTCACCTAAAGGATTATTAGGAACACCATACTAATACTGTGTTTGACCCCCTTTCGCCTTCAGAACTGCCTTAATTCTACGTGGCATTGATTCAACAAGGTGCTGAAAGCATTCTTTAGAAATGTTGGCCCATATTGATAGGATAGCATCTTGCAGTTGATGGAGATTTGTGGGATGCACATCCAGGGCACGAAGCTCCCGTTCCACCACATCCCAAAGATGCTCTATTGGGTTGAGATCTGGTGACTGTGGGGGCCATTTTAGTACAGTGAACTCATTGTCATGTTCAAGAAACCAATTTGAAATGATTCGAGCTTTGTGACATGGTGCATTATCCTGCTGGAAGTAGCCATCAGAGGATGGGTACATGGTGGCCATAAAGGGATGGACATGGTCAGAAACAATGCTCAGGTAGGCCGTGGCATTTAAACGATGCCCAATTGGCACTAAGGGGCCTAAAGTGTGCCAAGAAAACATCCCCCACACCATTACACCACCACCACCAGCCTGCACAGTGGTAACAAGGCATGATGGATCCATGTTCTCATTCTGTTTACGCCAAATTCTGACTCTACCATCTGAATGTCTCAACAGAAATCGAGACTCATCAGACCAGGCAACATTTTTCCAGTCTTCAACTGTCCAATTTTGGTGAGCTCTTGCAAATTGTAGCCTCTTTTTCCTATTTGTAGTGGAGATGAGTGGTACCCGGTGGGGTCTTCTGCTGTTGTAGCCCATCCGCCTCAAGGTTGTGCATGTTGTGGCTTCACAAATGCTTTGCTGCATACCTCGGTTGTAACGAGTGGTTATTTCAGGCAAAGTTGCTCTTCTATCAGCTTGAATCAGTCGGCCCATTCTCCTCTGACCTCTAGCATCAACAAGGCATTTTCGCCCACAGGACTGCCACATACTGGATGTTTTTCCCTTTTCACACCATTCTTTGTAAACCCTAGAAATGGTTGTGCGTGAAAATCCCAGTAACTGAGCAGATTGTGAAATACTCAGACCGGCCCGTCTGGCACCAACAACCATGCCACGCTCAAAATGGCTTAAATCACCTTTCTTTCCCATTCTGACATTCAGTTTGGAGTTCAGGAGATTGTCTTGACCAGGACCACACCCCTAAATGCATTGAAGCAACTGCCATGTGATTGGTTGATTAGATAATTGCATTAATGAGAAATTGAACAGGTGTTCCTAATAATCCTTTAGGTGAGTGTACTTTTAAAACAGTGAGTATTTTAACGTTTACTGTTTGAACCCATTGACTTCCATTGTAGGTGTATCACTGTAACTGCTATTTTTACTCTTTTTTTTTTAATAAACAGTTTTGGAATGACATGAGGGTGAGTAATGACAGTCTTCATTGTTGGCTGAATTATTCCTGTAACACACTCACATGTATTTGCTCATAAAAGACAAATTAAGAGAGAATAATGATGAGAGAAAACCGGCATGTGAAACATGCAGATCATCTCCACCAACACACAGATTGTGTCTCAAAACATAGTGAGCTGTTAACAAATACTGCATTTTAGCCCACCGTAGGCTCAAACACGCCTAAATGATGTCTAGATGAGCTCCTCACTAGTTTTTCAGACATGTTCTTGTATCTTATCTACCTCTAAACTGACCTCATAGCACACAATCCATTGAGAATAAAAGATACTCATTAGAAACATGTCGATCGCATACACTGATCCATATTTCTATTTATCTTATTTGCATTTACTTATTTTAGGACGGCTTTTTAGAATAAGATTATTATTTATTAGAATAAATTCTGGGACTCTTTTTAGCATTTTAGCATAAATGAATAATAATTATAATAATATATAATTAAAACTAAATTTCTCTCTCCACAGCCGGTCAAAACCCAATTTTTTATATTTATCCCCCAAATATATATTTTATGACCACCCCATTGCCCAAAATACAGAGTCTGGGGCAAAATGAAACCTGTGTGCCCAAAACTTCACACACAAAACTCTGAACCTTCAACCAAAATTCTTGGATCTTAATGCACCCCCCAAAAAAAACATAGGTGGTGTCTCCATCTTCCACAATATTTTTATGTCTAGCTGGATCAGGGAAATTGGACGGTAACTCTTACACTCGCTTCAATCTTTGTCCTTTCTAATAATCAGACTGATCCGTGCTTGTGTCATGGTTGGTGGAAGCTTTCCATTCTTTATTGATTCCACATAAACTAACAAAAGTGGAGCCAGTTCTGTAGCATAAGATCTAAAAGATTCAGTGGCAAAGCCATCTGGCCCCGGAGCCTTACCTGTAGACAAGGCCTTAATTACCTCGCCCAGCTCCTCCAAGATTTCTCAGAATCAAGATTTGTTACAAGAGTGCAATATCTGACCTAATCACTCAAATGTCCTGCAAGAAATATTCCACAAAACAAACTCCAGCCAATAGGAGGTTTAAGCAAAAAGAATGTGCAGATTCATCCACAAACTGTCCCGAAGGAGTGTTATTCCACAAAACAATCTCCAGCCGCTAGGCGAAACCAGCACAAAAAGAACAAAAAAGGCACTCAGCTTCCTCGGACAGTCAAGTGAATGTTCAGTGAGTCAGGCCCACCCGGTTGCAACATGAGAACTACAAATAACTTACTCAGAAATTGACTTTATGAAGGACATTCCTTGCTGTGGGCATGTAAATATTTTGCGGCCATCCTTAGTCTCTATTCTCAAAATAACACGATGATTTTAGAAATTTGATTAGAATTGACCGGAACTCTGTGAGCTTGCTAGATTTCCAGCTTATTGCCTGTTATGTCGAGCAGACTCGGGAAGAGCCCGTCTAGGAATTTCACCATAACTCTGCCTTCTTCGTCCTCAGGAATTCCAACAATTCGGACGTTGTTTAGCAGATTACTATTCTCCAAGTCTTCCAACTTTTCCCAGATGCGCTCCAAGTCTGCCTTGGTTGCTAGCATGCTAGCAGCTAATTCTCTCTCCGATGACTCCAGATGATCGATCCGTTTCTCGACATCCGCCACTCTTGTAACCATCTCAGTGAATTTCGTCTCCATGGCAGTGATCGATCGATGTATTAAAGCAAGATCCTCCAAGTCAGCAACGACCTTCATCAGCATTGACGACATGATCATCAATTGACGCCGAATTTCCCTCACTTCACCATCCAAATTGACTCCCGGCTTGCGGCCTGCTGCTCAGGGGTCTCAGCTTGAGCACGAAAGTCTCTTTTAATCTCCAGAGCCTGAGGATTTTGAATTCTTTAACATATTGTCCAACTAGAACAGTTAAGGATCAGGGTGTATCGAATCTTTGTGTCGGTTTATGATACAAAAATTATTAAAACTAGCAAAGTGCGCAGAGCTCGCTGTTCACACGTCCAAACCCAAGTGTGCCGCACAAGCCCTCAAAAGTGAAGCCAAAACGTCTCGATCGCCCCCCGGTGGCTGGTCCTAGTATAGGTCATAAACCCCGCCTCCCCATGTTATTCAACGGGACGTGAGACCAACTAAACAATTAAATTACACTTCACATCTTTTTTGTTTTCAAAATAAGTTTGTTTTAGTTAGTTATTTGATGCTATAAAAACGGTGCTGTGACATCATGATTGACAGCTGTGATTGACAGGCTCTCTGAGCGAAGTAGTCACTGAAGCACCAACTGACTTTTTTCGGGATCTTCGGAGGACTGAGGAGATTGGAGTTTTAAAATTAATATCTAAATTTCTATAATTAATTATTTCACACCGTCATAAGTCAAAAGTGCAGGGGCGTGTGCTTGCGACTGATTCAGCGAGAGTGAGGGCGGGGCCTTGATTTCGCGGCTTTACTTCCTGCTCACTACTGCGCAGGTCTGGTCCCGAAATCGCAACTGCGCAGACTCAAGTCCCAAGATGTCAGCGCCATATCGGGACACTGGCGGCTTCAGTTCTCACCAATGGAAAAGAGCGAAGGGGCATCGTCCATCTTTTTTTACAGTCTATGTCCAAACCTCACTTGCCTCTTGAGGAGGAAAAAAAAATGTGAGAAAAATAATTGAGAGAAAAAAAAAATTATAAAAAATTTTGTGAGAAAAAAAATATTTGTAGGACATTGGCTCAGGAAGGAATGACGACACCTAAAAAACATTTTCACCAAGTGAAATGTTTTTTTTTTTCACAGTGCAGTTTAGGGCTTCCATAATAATGCATATGTATAGATATGATGCACAGTTCAATTTCTCTTATTTGTATTTACATTTTTAAGGAAATCTTTCCATTTCTTATTTGATCTGTATGATCTATATCGATGCCTATGCAAAGGCAAATTCCTCATAATTGCAATCTTACCTGCCCATTAAAATCAATTCTGATATTGATTATTACTCCTACACAATTCCCACATATTCTCGCAGCCTGTTGCCATTTATAAATCTAATTCGGACAGATTATTGAGGCTAATAAACACTGACGCACACTACAATTGTTTTACACTGACATGACAGCTGTCAATCATATATTATTTAATGTCCATCCAATGTTAACAACTGCACATTTCTTCACAAAATTCTAATAAAATCTATTCTGATTGGACATTATTAAGCCTGATGTTATTACGTAGCTATTTATATATTAATATTTGTAACATTTAAATGTATATTTTTGTACATTTGTATAGATGCTGAAACGTACAATATAGACATTTTAAAAGCATCTAAAACATAAGCACTGTAGGTATTTAAAGCTTTAGTAACTTAATATATTTAGGAGCCCATTAAACATAATATCTGATTATTGATATACATATTGATCTATATGCATAAGATCATACAGTGATGTAAAGTTCTATTTATCTCATTTTGAGTTATGTATTTAAGGACATCTGTCCATATTTCTATTTATTTCATGTCTGATTTATTTCTGTCAAGTGCAAAGTCAAACTCCTCATAAAAGCAATCTTCTTCTTTTTTTATCCCCAATTTTGGAACGCCCAATTCACACTACTTAGTAGGTCCTCATGGTGGCATGGTTACTCGCCTCAATCCGGGTGGTGGAGGACAAGTCCCTGTTGCCTCCGCTTCTGAGACCGTCAATCCGCGCATCTGATCACGTGACTCGTTGTGCATGACACCGCGGAGACTCACAGCATGTGGAGGCTCATGCTACTCCCCACGATCCACACACAACTCACCACACGCCCCATTGAGAGAACCACTAATCACCACCACGAGGAGGTTACCCCATGTGACTCTACCCTCCCTAGCAACCGGCCAATTTTGGTTGCTTAGGAGACCTGACTGGAAACACTCTGGAAACATAATTCTTTCTAATCTTATATCTATTCTACAAATCTACGCATTTCCATTTATGAATCTCATGGAACTGATATAGATAGATTTTTGTATCCTGATGCATACTGCACATATGCACAAACCCTAATGCACATTCAACTCTATTCTTTATTTGCATTGACCAGAAAGGCAATGCAACTGTTTTCTTTAATGTCTGTGTCAAAAGCAAAGACAAATTCCCCATAAAAGCAATCTTACCTGCATAATAAAACCAATTCTGATATTCATTATTACCCCTGCAGAATCCCTAGATATACTCACTGAACTGATAAGAATAGATTATTGACCCTGATACATACTACACATATGCACAAACACATGCCAATTCTATTCTATTTGATTTGCATTGACAGGAGAGCTGTCAATCATATTATATCAAGTGCAAAGATAAATTCCTCATAAGAGCAAAGGTACCTGCACAATGTCTGATGCTGATATGGATCATTGCTCTGTCTGTGACAGCTAGAGTGAATATACTGCATAATTTCCCCCCAGATCCAGACCCAGACCTGGTTCCGTTCGGACTCACCTGTGTTCGTCAGGACGGTTGACATGCCCCACGCCACGAGCAGAACACTGCAGACCACAGACACTTGCGCCAGCAGCATCTCCCTCCTCTTGCGCACTTTGAACATCTTTGTAATGATGGATTTCTTGGAGACGGTCGTCATGGTGTGTTCCCGATGCTGGTCCTGATCCGAGCTGGTCATCGCGTCGGGGGTTTAATGTAGTCTGATGGTCCGGAGCGGTCGCGCGCTGGAGCTGTGAATGCACTGCGCAACCGGAGACACGGAGATATCAGAGGTTTGTATACAGACTAAAGCAAAGCAAGCCCAGGCTTTATTATACCAGATCCGTGTTCTCATCAGAATCTTCTGACGCATTGCAACACTGCTGGAAACGTGAAATCCCCGCATACATGCATCATGTGCATCTGAACGCATCCTCTGTAACGCAACACAATATGGCCAGCAGGTCTCAGGTGATGTCCTGTGCTCCGTCTGATCGTATTAGCATTCCTGCTCTTCCCATCTGGATGATCGGGAACTTTGCTGTTCGCTCGCGCTGGTGTCCACCGGAGGCACGTGATGTTCCGACCCGGGAGAAGTCACGCGCGATCAGGCGGAATCGATGCATCAACGACGCCTACACCAGTATGTGAGTTGGCATGTTATATATACTGTAAAAGTTGCATGTAGACTTTGAGCAAAGTTGGTGCAAAATACAAGAATTTAATAAAAAGCTCTTCCAGACAGAATTACTTGAGGGTTCACATTGATATAGTAATTCAGTGCACAAAACAAAACTACTACTAATTATAAAAATATATGTAAAAGTAAATCAATTAATTCCACATACTTAAATGTATATATGCCTCCGAACTATGTGAACCATCTATTGTTAACATTACATAATATCAATTTCATTATAAACTACTTTTGATGTCACCAAAAGAGGTAAATTAGCTTACATCTGGGGTTATTATTATTTATACAAAATTCCATCAAATATAATTGAGCAATCTTTAATAAAAAAAAATTATCAATTTAATTTAGTTAAACATTGCACAATTCAAATAGATTAATTTTGTTATGAAATTGAGATGCATAAATCTTTAAAAAAAAAAAAAAAAAGGCAGAAATATCTTTTTGGGAGTGTATGAGATCATACCGTAGCCTTTTCCCGCCATTTTGTTACGTTTTTAATGCAAATGAACCATAACCCAAACCCTACCCCTAAAATATAATTGTATTAATTTTATAATATTGAATATTAATTATACAAAATAATATATTAATACATAGTATTTCATATATTAAATAAATGTGTTATAATATTTCAAATAAAATATTCAATTTTTATTTTATTTTAGATTAGATAGATAAATCACAAACACTGAGCTCAAAATGAGATCATACATGGACATTTCTATTTCTATTTTACCATAGAGTTAATATTTAATACAAATGAACAGTAACACAAACCCTACCCTTAAAAATATTGAATTGTTATAAATTGTTGCATATAATTGTACATATTATTCATTATAAAATAATATTTAATATTAGTATATTAACATTTTAAATCACACTAGATGTAATATTTTTTTATATTATATATATATATATATACACTCTCACTGAGTACTTTATTAGGAACACTATACTAATACTGGGAGGGCCTCACTTTGCTCTCAAAACAGCATCAGTTCATTGTGGCATGGGTTTCTGGTGCATGTTGGCATGACTGCATCACACAATATCTGCAGATTTGTCAGCTGCACATTCATGCTGTGAATCTCCCATTCTGCCACATCCCAAAGGTGTTCTAATGGATTCAGATCCGTTGACTGGGAAGGTCAATGAAGAACAGTGAACTCATTGTCATGCTCATGAAACCAGTTTGAGATGACTTTTGCTTTGTAACATGGTGCATCGTCATGCTGGAAGTAGCCACTAGAAGATGGGTAAATTGTGGCCATGAAGGGATGCACATGGTCAGCAACAATACTCAAATAGGCTGTTGCATTTAAGTGATGATTGATTGGTATTAACAGGGCCAAAGCGTGCCAAGAAAACATTTCCCACGCCAGTACACCACCACCACCAGTCTGGACGGTTAACACAAGGCAGGTTGGGTCCATGGATTCATGCTGTTGTCGCTCATTTCTGACCTGACCATCTGTGTGCCTCAATAGAAATCGAGATTCATCCGATCAAGCTATGTTTTCCAGTCTTCAACTGTCCAATTTTGGTGAGCCTGTGCCCACTGCAGCCTCAGTGTCGCCTCAATGTTCGACATGTTGTGCATTCTGAGATGCTATTCTGCTCACTACAATTGTACAGAGCGGTTATCTGAGTTACTGTAGACTTTCTGTCAGCTCAAACCAGTTTGGCCATTCTCCGATGACCTCTCTCATCAACATGGTGTTTCTGTCCTCAGAACTGCCGCTCACTGGATGCTTTTTGTTTTTGGCAACATTCGGAGTAAATTCTAGAGACTGTTAAGTGTGAAAATCCCAGAAATACTCAAACCAGCCCGTCTGACACCGACAATCATGCCACGGTCGAAATCACAGCGATCACAAGTTTTCCCCATTCTGATGGTTGATGTGAAAATTAACACTCCTGACCCGTATCTGCATGATTTTATGCATTGTACTGCTGCCACACGATTGGCTGATTAGATAATCGCATGAATAAGTAGGTGTACAGGTGTTCCTAATAAAGTGTTCATTGGGTGTATGTATATCATTTATGTATGTATTGTTGTTCCAAATGAGGGAGGCCCAAAATATTGTCAGATTTTCCCATTTCTGGGGACAAATTTGTACCCAAACTAGAGCTATGTATGTATGAACACACACACACACACACACACACACAGTTGTTGTGTTTCAATGTTTTATGGGGACTTTCCATAGACATAATGGTTTTTATACTGTACAAACTTTATATTCTATCCCCTAAACCTAACCCTACCCCTAAACCTAACCCTCACAGAAAACTTTCTGCATTTTTACATTTTCAAAAAACATAATTTAGTATGATTTATAAGCTGTTTTCCTCATGGGGACCGACAAAATGTCCCCACAAGG
The DNA here is from genome assembly GCF_025860055.1 of Xyrauchen texanus. Lineage (NCBI taxonomy): Eukaryota > Metazoa > Chordata > Actinopteri > Cypriniformes > Catostomidae > Xyrauchen > Xyrauchen texanus. The sequence continues at coordinate 3,124,576 of NC_068303.1, forward strand.
TCAAAAATTTCGGGTTTTACTATCCTTATGGGGACATTTGGTACCTACAGAGTGATAACTACACGCTCTCTCACACACACACACACACACACACACACACACACACACCTTGGTCTCCTGTCCTTTACTGTCAAGGCTCTGTGCAATGGACAGAGTCCACATCTATTAACCAGCTTTATTAATACTCTGCTTTCGTCTCTGAGCTTGCTTCCCATTGTTGAACTTTTAATTGCATGTGCTGTTCAATTAAACGCTGGTGAAGTCCCTGATAATGGAAATATTTCGCTGTCTACCGCAACACAATTATGAAGCATAAACACAGAGAGCCGTCCAGTGATATCTGACCTTTGACCTTCAGGGAATTACGTTTTGATATTGCACTGGAGAGATGTTCCAGCTTACAGTGGCCTCGAAAAGTTAAAAATCACACTCTAAATAAATAAACAAACAAACATAAGTGAGCCGAAGTGTGTCACTTTTGTGCCGCTATAGCATCACCAAACGAAATGGCAAAACTTGCATCCACTTTCCTTGATTCGCACCTCTCTGTCTTTCTCAGCGTCTCTGCTCGTATGTTTCTCTCTACAGTCTCACGGGGAGATCATGAGATGCCCACGGCCCTGGCAGAGGAAGTCTACACCTCTCTGATCTCATGCCATGAGTCTCCAGTGGCAGATAAATCCATTTAGACAGCATCTGGCAGGTCTGTATGAGACCGACTGACAGGAAGCAGTCCACTGATGTCATTGTACAGCACAATATTAAAGAGTGGATGAGAGATGTTTATGATAACTGAGAGACTGAACATGATTGTCCTCCCAAGTCAGCGGTAGTCATGAGTCTATTTGCAACAACAAACAATATTACCAGTCAAGAATACAAATGAAATAAATGCCTCATCCTAGGTTATGTAAACACTATTCATTTTACAATTACGACAGTAAAAAGTCAAATTAAAGGGGCAAGATGCTGAAGTGGCCAATCACTGTTCATTTTGTTTTTACATGCTGTTATAAGGACAGAAATTCATCACACTACAAAAACAGACTGACGTGATAAAAGGAATATAATGGTATGTCAGTCACTATGAACAGTTGTCCAAAAGTGGCAACCACTGTTTATTTTACAGAAATAAATACCTAAATAAATTAGGGCTGTGTCCATCTATACAAATTTTAAATCAAATTAATCACATAATGTTCCGATTAATTCATGGAATTAAAAACATAGTAATATTTACTGATAAAGGTCCCCAAATAAAGGTATTTTAGAATATTATAATTAAACTAATTATTCAAATAATATATAATAATATTATAATTCAGTTCATTCAAATACATTCAATGATATAAATATATGTAAAGAATTTAGACAATACAAAAAGTGGCTTTAAAACTCAGTTTTAGTTTCCATATCATTGAACGTAACCCTATTATTGCACGATTAATTGCGTTTTTTTTGTTGCTTGATTTTTTTTGCGTTAAAGGAACAGTTCACCTAAAAATGAAAATTCTCTCATCATTTCCTTATTTCCATCCATCACAAAGCCTAGTAGGATTACCTCTCACAGTGCAACTTTAATCGATAACATCTTTACTAACAACCTTTTAAACAAAACAGTTAATGGGCTATTGATCTGTGATATCACTGACCACTTACCAGTCTTTACTATATATGACTGTAATGTTTCTAAACATATTAAAACTTGTAATGTGCACTATAGACTAGTACTGAACTGAGGAAGCTATTAATGCATTTAATGAAGAAATAAGGTCACAAGATTGGAATACTATTCATGGAGAGATGCAGACTGATGTGGCTTACATATAAAATATTTACTTCGTACACAAGCACTGTCCCTTCAGAGTATTTAGTAAACCGAAAAAAATCTAAAATGCCCCTGGATTTCCAAAGGCCTGCTGAATGCATGTAAGAAAAAAAATAACCTCTATAAATTGTTTGTCAAATCAAAATCCAAAGATGCTGAGGACAGATACAAGCTGTACAAAAATAAATTGACAGCTATAATGAGAATGGCGAAAAAACATTATTATGAAAAACTATTAATTGCTAATAAATCTAACATAAAAAGAACCTGGGCAGTATTAAATAGTGTCATTAAGCAAGGATCGAATATAACGGAATATCAAGAATATTTTGATGACTCTAATGGAGAAAACAATGATATGAATAAATTAGTAAATGATTTTAATAATTTCTTTGTAAATGTTGGTCCTGATTTAGCAGCTAAAATTCCTAACCAAGAATTGAAGTTGAACACTGTAAGGAATGACCGTACTATTTTTCTCTCTCCTGTCAGTGAGTGTGAAATAATGAATATTGTTCAAAAATCCAAAAACAAGTTCTCTACAGACTGTCACTCCATCGATATGGTACTAATAAAAAAGACAATTAAAAGTATCATAAAGCCTCTAACACATATCTGTAACCTGTCGCTTAAAAACGGCTGTGTGCCAAGAAAAATGAAAATTGCTAAGGTCATACCATTGTTCAAAAATGGAAATAGGAATCACTTTACTAATTACAGACCCATTTCTCTCCTTCCCCAGTTTTCAAAAATCCTTGAAAAGGTTTTTGACAAACGGTTAGAAATTTTTACATATAAGCATAAGCTAATTAATGAAGGACAATATGGGTTCAGACCCAATAGATCTACTTCGATGGCCATAATTGACGCCACAGAAGAAATATCGAAGGCTCTAACAAACAAAAAACATGCAATAGGAATTTTTATAGATCTCAAAAAAGCTTTTGATACCATTAATCATGATATATTACTTAAGAAATTAGAACTATATGGAATACGGGGGGTTGCTGGGAAATGGGTGAAAAGTTATTTGAGCGACAGAGTACAGTTTGTTCAAATGGGTGAATTCTCTTCTGGATGTCTTGACATTGCTTGTGGTGTCCCGCAGGGGTCAGTATTGGGCCCCAAATTATTTAATTTATATATTGATGATATTTTCAATGTTTCTCAATTGGTTAAATGTGTATTGTACGCTGATGATACAAATATTTTTTATAGTAATGATAGTTTGGAGCGACTGATTAGCGTTATAAACAAAGAACTAAGTAAATTAAAAAAATGGATGGAAAGCAACAAATTATCCTTAAACCTAGATAAATCCAAAGTGATGTTTTTTGGAAAGTATCAAGCTGATTCGCAGAAACTGGTTGAGATAGACGGAGTACACATTGAAAATGTTCAGGAAATAAAATTTTTAGGTGTAACGATAGACAACAAGCTAAGTTGGAATGCCCACATCAGACATATTACAACTAAAGTCTCCAAAAGCCTTGCCATAATAAGTAGAGTTAAGCATATTCTTGATTATAATGCACTCCATACCCTGTATTGTGCTTTAATACAGCCATATTTAACCTACTGTGTTGAGGTATGGGGCAATAATTACAAAAATGTAATACAGTCACTTTTTTTGCTACAGAAAAGAGCTATACTGAATTATACACAAGGCCGCCTATTTCGAACACACAAATCCACTCTTTCTTAAATCAAAGCTATTAAAAATGCAGGATCTTGTAAAATTATATAATGCACAGTTCATGTTCAAAGCGTATCACTATTTATTACCTGTGAACATTCAAAATATTTTTTCTCATAAGGAGCATTCGTACAGTTTGAGAGGATTAGGAAACTTTGTGGTCCCAATGGCGGGTTCCACCAGGAGGAGTTTTTCTATGTCTGTTTGTGGGGTTACTTTGTGGAATAATCTGGGGCTTGAATTAAAGCAGTGTCAAGGCATTCACAATTTCAAACGTCTTTACAAACGAAAGGTCTGGTTCCATTACAATGACATTGTGCTTTGATTGTATTCATGTTGTGTGGATTGTTGGATTAGTTATTATTTAGTTACCCTTGTGGTATTCCGTCTACCATTGTTGGTAGTTGTTCGATCATTATGTACTCTTGTGGTATTCCATCTACCATTGTTGGTATTTGAAAATCATTGTTATGTACCCTTGTGGTATTTCGTCTACCATTGTTGGTATTTGATTATCATTGTTACCTGTGGAAATATCTGTATATTATTAATATGTATGGTATGAATGTGTGGTTTTGACTTGTGCAACCACTGTTTCTAAATGAGGTATTATTATTGCTATTATTATTATTCTTTTTTTTTTAATTATTATTATTTTCTCTTTGAGATTATTGATGAAGGAAGCAGCTATTTTTTGGTTGTATAAATTCTTTGATAGACTGGGGTGGGGTTTAATAAGTTTTACTTCTTCCCACTCCATTTTCAAGCATAAGTGTATAAGTTATTATTATTGTGTATCTTTTCTGTTGTCACACTATTTTTGCTTGAAAATAAATAAATAAATAAAATTTACTCACCCTCATGCCATCACAGAGGTGTGACTTACTTTCTTCTGCTGAACACAAACAAAGATTTTTAGAAGAATATCTCAGCTCTGAAGGTCCATACAATGCAAGTGAATGGTGACCAGAACTTTAAAGCTCTAAGAAGCACATAAATGCAGCATAAAAGTAACCCATATGACTCCAGCGGTTTAATCCATGTCTTCAGAAGTGATATAAAAGGTGTGGGCGAGAAACAGATCAACATTTAAGTCTAATTCTCCAATTTGCCCAGTAGGTGGCGACATGCATGAAGAATGCATATCGGTAAAAAGAATAATGTGAAAGTGTAGATTGATGGTAAAATAAAGCACTTATGTATTGATCTGTTTCTCGCCCACACCTCATATCACTTCTGAAGACATGAATTTAACCACCAGAGTCGTATGGATTACTTTTATGCTGCCTTAATGTGCTTTTTGGACCTTCAAAGTTCTGGTCACCATTCACTTGCATTGTATAGACCTACAGAGCTGAAATATCCTTCTAAAAATCTTTGTGTTCAGCAGAAGAAAGAAACTCATACACATCTGGGATGGCATGAGGGTGAGTAAATGATCGTGTTGTGCACAAAGTAAACATATAAATCGACAGCCCTAAAATAAATAAATAAAAACAAAGCACAATGTACAGTTCTAGTTTATTAACTACAAAAGTACCGCAAGTAAAACTCTAAATATCGTTCAAAGCTTTGATGCCACCAGCCTGGCAAACTTAGGCAAATCCAGTCATTATTTCATCCTCAAAAGCGCTTGCTGCATCAACCTGGTACCCTGTAAATACAACTATGTTTTCAGGCGGACTGACCCCGTGTGCTTTGACTCATAAAAGTTTCATCAGATTAGAGCGTGCCAGATCCGGAAAGTGTTTTTCAATTATGTGTGAAATACACGGACTGTGGATGTGCCGTCTGAGGCTTAGACTAGTGCTACAGCTAGATCCAATATCCAAAAGTCATGGGTGCTTATTTAGCACACAAACACACACATATTGACAGACACAGGGGAAACGGCACACTTTATGTGCTTCCCACAGATACACAGTGTCACACAGCATGATTCATTTACAAATTAAACTTTACTTTGATATTTTAGCTACTGCAATGGCATTTATATACACTTTCTGTTGTGTAACATATACTTAAGATTTTCTCATCTGAAAGACGTCGCCACAGGAAGTGAGCTTGTATGTAAGTGTGCCGCCAGCTTTTTGATGTCACAAACAGTGCACGCACATGCAGGGTTTCCTGTCCCACTGGTATATTTCTAATGAATGCATCCTAAAGCTCTTGCATCACTGGAGGGAAGATCAAATATTCCTAATAATCATGAGGCACAGAGCAGATGACACAAACACACTCAAAATGAGTAAACAGTGTCAGAGGAAAACATTGGCCTGCGTCAGGCTCCATACACTCTACAATGAGCATGATTGCACGTTTTCAATTATGCTTAATGAGCGTCCAATATGTAAGGCTGATGACAGTTCTAGGGTCAGTGGATATTCGGGGCTTAGCCCAGACCTCTATGGATGATGCAGTCCTTTGTGTTGGTACGATAGACGGTTTTACAGTCTATTATTGATTCATCGAGTTAGCTAAGGAGATATCAAGCTGTAAATAGGCTAAAATATGTGCTTATGAGCTAAAAATAGTTGCTATATTGGACAAAATGTGCAAGAGTCATGGCATCATGTCCAAGTTTAAGAGATTTGCAAAAAATGCAAATGTCCTGGCTTATGACTTGTACGCCTGTGACCTCATATATATACACAGTATGTATGCATGTATATATATATATATACTTTATGTACACTGGCGGCCAGACGTTTGGAATAATGTACAGATTTTGCGGTTTTGGAAGGAAATGAGTAGTTTAATTCACCAAAGCTGCATTCAACTGATTACAAAGTATAGTCGGGACATTACTGATGTAAACAGCACCATCACTATTTGAAAAAGTCATTTTTTATCAAATCTAGACAGCAGTCATCACTCCAACACATTATCGTGGGCGAAGGATCCCACCGCCGTCCGCCAGGAGGCGAAGGATCCCACCGCCGTCCGCCAGGAGGCGAAGGATCCCACCGCCGTCCGCCAGGAGGCGAAGGATCCCACTGCCGTCCGCCAGGAGGCGAAGGATCCCACTGCCGTCCGCCAGGAGGCGATGTATCCTCTGCCGTCCGCCAGGAGGAGAAGGATCCCACTGCCGTCCGCCAGGAGGCGAAGGATCCCGCTGCCGTCCACCAGGAGGCGATGTATCCTGCTCCCGTCTACCAGGAAGTGAAGTCCAGTGTCATCGCACGCCATCGCGGGGGATCGCTGCACAGCTGGCTGAGGACTGAATGGCGGCGTGGTCGAGAACCAGAGTTTTTTTTTTTCCTCTCTCTCTCTCTGGCTCTCCTGTTCTCTTTCTCCCTCCCCTCATCCTACTCAGGTTTCCAGGAGGCGTGGAAGACCAGCCGATGCCGGAACGGCCGAAGGGACAACTCCTCCCCTCCAGGAATTGGGCATTGGCGGTATGTGATGAGGAGGAGGGCGTGGCCGGGCCGTGAAGATGCACACCTGCCGCTGAGTTACCCCTATCAGCAGGAGAGCGAGATAAAGAGGATCCGGAGATGCCAGAGAGAGAGAGACACAAATGGAGCGGTGTAAATGTGTGTTTTCGTTATGCTGAAAAGCACTTTTATGTTGCGTTTTGTTTATTAAAAGTATTTTTGATTGTTAACCCGGTTCCTGCTTCCTCCTTTCCGATGAACAAGGAAGTTGTGTCTGCTGCAGACATATACCAGGGTATTCCATCCTTATTTGTCATCTGTGAGCTAAATTATTTACTTGAACACTTGGACACTTTCCAGTAAATATAATTAATATTACGACATCTTGCAAATGTTGTTTGCATTGTTATGTCCAATAATTAAAACATCTAATTTAATACGTTTTATACAAATATTTGTATTTATCAATAATATATGTAAATATTATAATCAATATAATAAATTTTTTATTGATCAAATTAAGTGTTATTTTATGAAAGTTTAAATGTTTAAGTTCTGCATTTTTTTATTCATTAATTTAGCATTGGGATATCTGTATCAATATCACAAACCCTGATATAAATCATCACCATATTTCATATTCCATGGTATTTAGATAGTACTATAAGGTAGTAACACATCTACATATTTTAGGGGGTTTAGCGTGGTTTAATTTTTTTATCGAGCTGACTTTTCATTCTCTTTGCATTACTGTTCCTCTTTTTCCAGACATGTTTTTCAATATTGAAAATAATCTAATATCTTCACTGCCATCTGTCTCTGGAGGGAAAATGTCAGTGTCACCTTACCCAAAATGCACTCTTGTTCCCATATTGCATAATGCAGCTGAAGCAGAACATGATTTGTTCCTCCTCCAGAAACTGGCAGCTCTATATGCACACAGATTTCATGCATACTGTACAGTCAATGGTGTTGTGAACACATGTGCAGTCATTCACATGCAATAGAAGCAGGCAAGTGAATAGAATTAAAATAAAATTCTGCATGTCAATTTGTATGTTTATATATTAGATTTGTATACAAATTAACAGATTACTTAACTTTTAACTTTTTTTCTTTTTATTATATTAATGTCACATTAAACAGACTTTTTAGCAGCACATTCATCCAGGACTTTCCATCATTTATTTTTGGTACTTTTCATATAACATTTATGTAAAGCTTTCACTGTTTTAGCCTCGACACAGACCCAGACTTTCAATATTAAACTATGGAAATGAATAATTTTATTTTTTATTTATACAATTTTTTTTACATTTAAAACATTGATCATCTAAACACAATATAATTTCAATATATTTTTGTCTCACAGTTTCCACACTACCACATCAAACAAGTTTGCCCCTAATATACAGTATATATATATATATATATAAACACAGCCATGGCCAAATGTATTGGCAGTGACATACATTTTGTGTTTCGCAAAGTTTGCTACTTCAGTTGTTGTGGTGTTGATTCACATTGTTTCTTGATTATTGTGCAGAATGATCAGATGTATTTTAAATAATTGCAAAAAGCTTCATTGCCAAAAAAATTCACAAAAACCGAAATTTCACTGTTTTTGGGCCCTGGAACAAAATTACCAGCTAACATAATTTCACTAGTCATATCAGCAGCACATGGGAAAGTGTGAACGAGCACCAGTCAGGTGAAATCACTCTATCATTGTGATTGGATTATAAGAGCAGACTGATTGCTATAAAAGGAGGGAAGAAGTGCTTACAATCATTGTGTTCTTGTTAGCAATGGTTACCTCTAAAGAAAGACGTGCAGCCATCATCGATTTGCATCAAAATGGCCTCACATGCAAGGAAATCACATGAAAGAATATTGCACCTGAAAGAACCATTTACCGGATTCATCAAGAACTTCAAGGAGAGAGATTCAACTGCAGTGAAGAAGGCTTCAGGACGTCCTAGAGTGTCCAGCAAGCGGCAGGACCGTCTCCTCCTGAGGAGTCCACTACGGAATCGTGTCACCACCAGTGCAGAGCTCACTATTGGCAGCAGGTTGGAGTGAGTGCATCTGCACGCACAGTGAGGCGAAGACTTTTGGACAATGGCCTGGTGTCAAGATACAGCCCCCTGGTGCCTGGGGCAGTGGTGGCTCAGTGGTTGAGGCTCAGGGTTACTGACCAGAAGCTCAGGGGTTCAAGCCCCAGCACCACCAAGATGCCACTGTTGGTCCCTTGAGCAAGGCACTTAACTCCAGGTTGCTCCGGGGGGATTGTTCCTGTAATAAGTGCACTGTAAGTCGCTTTGGATAAAAGCATCTGCCAAATGCATAAATGTAAATGTAAGAAGGGCAGCAAAGAAGCCACATCTCTCCAAAAAAAAACCATCAAGGACAGACTGAAATTCTGCAGGAAGTACAAGGATTGGACAGCAGAAAACTGGTGCAAAGTTATTTTCTCTGATGAAGCCCCCTTCCGACTGTTTGAACATCTGGAAAATCCATGAGTCCTGTGTCGTGCCAACAGTGAAGCATCCTGAGACCATCCATGTGTGAGGTTGCTTTTCATCACAGGGAGTGGGCTCTCTCACAATCCTGCACAAAAACACTGCCATGAATAAAGAATGGTATCAAAATGTCCTGCAAGAGCAACTTCTCCCAACGACCCCCGGATCCTAATCCCATAGAGAACCTGTGGTCAATCCTCAAAAGGTGAGTAGACAAGTAGAAGCCCACAAATTGTGATTAACTCCGAGCACTAATAGTCAGGAATGGATCGCCATCAGTCAGGATTTGGCCCAGGATCTGATATCCAGCATGCCAGAGTGAATTGCAGAGGTAATGAAGAACAAGGGTCAACACTGTAAATATTGACTCTTTGCATATATTGAGTGTTTTTGCCAATAAAAGCCTTTAAAACTCATTAAACACTTATCATTGTTTTCCAGTATACCAAAAATAATCTACAAACACTGAAACAGCAAACTTTGCAAAACACAAAATGTATGTCACTGCCAATACTTTTGGCCCGGGCTGTATTTTTCTGTGTACTTGTTAATAACAAGACAAAAGTTTAAGTGAAAACCATGAAATATAAGGCAAGTGATGTATGATGAAAAAACAAATCATGTCTAATAAAGCTGTAATTTTGCCAAAATATGGCAAAATAAATAGAAAGCGTATAATGTGTATGTATTATGTATTTAGGATGCATAAAATACTAGCTATTCAATTATTCATAGCAAGACGGAGTCAGACATTTTATTTGAAAAATGTGAAAAAACGTCCTTTCCATCAGCATCATTTCCAGCTGGAAATGAAACTTCAATAGGAATTGTTTTTTTTAACAAAACTCGTCTGAGATACATTCCATATGCATTCACTAATGGCCATTGTTAGTAGACAAATTAACAAATATTGAGTGTGAAAAAATTTGACGAATTTTAACAAGACTTATATATAGTTATTGTTAGCCAATGAAGAAATGTATGCATAGTTATTTTGCCATTGTTTTAGGCTACTGTTATAGGTAATGTTGTATTTAATACCAGTTAATATCAATGTAAGAGGTCTGACAATAATAGTAAATAATGACAGATTTGAAAGACCATTGGCATACATGGAGAAACTCATTATGATGAACTCGACATTTAGCCTCCATGTCAGAGAACCCGTGTTTGGGCTCTTTTGCCTTGGGCCAGTAAGTAACCACGTAAAAATACTGTTAAAACCACTCATAACACCTTATAAATCATATAGCAGCACCCTAATATTGTGGCAGCGAGTTTTGCACAAGAAAACACCTCTCACAGTTTCTTCAGTAAATCTAAAAACCTGTTTTTAACCAAAGTGTGGCAGCTGTAATGAGGATTCAGGTCCACTATAAAGAGTTCACACACAAATGATGTTATTTGCTCACAGCCTCACTCAACACTACTGTCGATTAGCCATGGGTTGCACAACAATCTCGCCCACCAGCTGAGAGGTGGAACAAGATGAAAAAAAGACAAGATATTCAGGAGCCATCTTGCACACTTTGAAAAAGATCACTGCGATTGATGCCCTGTCTCTGTGAAAAGACTCAATCAATAGACTGTGCAAAGATTCAAAGTAGTGACTGTGGCGTTTTAATGCGCTGTCAATCAAAGGTCATTGTTTAGAGATTATTGGTTTTACGGCCCTGTTGCATGCTAACTGTGGGGAATAAGCTCCTCGACACATCTCTTATTTATCATGCACTGTTACTTTAAATCTCACTGATTATGTGCATGTCAGTGTAAAGTGATTCAGCACGGGGGATGCGGATATATAGTAAATCTTGTGAAGTAAAATCCTTCTCAGAGCTCTTAAAAGGTTGCGTGTTGCACTACACTAATTATAGCACGTTGATGATAGTGATGCAAACTGAACTTTTCTGAACTGAGCTGACTAATCTTAGCTTAGCAACTGTTGCTGTCCATCATATTATCAGACACACTTCTGCTATTTTTATGTGTCTGGGTGTTTCTTCAACTTCAGGCACTTTTTGTACTGTGGACTTCTAGAAAGTAAAGTCTTGTTGAAACATTTTTCACTCCCTCAGTAGTTTATTGCATTTGTATGCTAATAATGTCCAACAGTGTATGTGCATGCATCACAGGAGATTTATTCCATTTTTATCATCTGAAAGTCACGAACATTTCCAGCACATCTCAAACTGAGTTTAATAAAACCGGTGATGATCTGGGGGGGTGCTTCAGCAAGGCTGGAATCGGGCAGATTTGTCTTTGTGCAGGACTCATGAATCCAGCCATGTACAAGGTTATCCTGGAAGAAATGCTCCCCCAACGCTGAGGATTGTTTTTTCCAGCAGTACAATGCTCCATGCCACACGGTAGGTCAATCAAGGTGTGGATGGAGGACCAACGGATCAAGAACCTGTCATGGCCAGCCCGATCTCCAGACCTGAACCCCCATTGAAAACCTCTGGAATGTGATCAAGAGGAAGATGGACGGACACAAGCCAGCAAACAAAGCCGAGATGCTTGAATTTTTGCACAAGGAGTGGCATAAAGTCACCCAACAGATATGTAAAATACTGGTAGAGAGCATGCCAAGACGCATGAAAGCTGTGATTGAAAATCAGGCTTAAATATTGATTTCTGAACTCTTCCCAAGTTAAAATATTAATATAGTGGTCCATCCATCCATCTTCAACCGCTTATCCGAAGTCGGGTCGCGGGGGCAGCTGCTCCAGCAGGGGACCCCAAACTTCCCTATCCCGAGCCACATTAACCAGCTCTGACTGGGGGACCCCGAGGCGTTCCCAGGCCAGTGTGGAGATGTAATCTCTCCACCTAATCCTGGGTCTTCCCCGAGGCCTCCTCCCAGCTGGAGGTGCCTGAAATACCTCCCTAGGGAGGCGCCCAGTGGGCATCCTTACCAGATGCCCAAACCACCTCAACTGGCTCCTTTCGACGCAAAGGAGCAGCGGCTCTACTCCGAGCTCCTCACGGATGACTGAGCTCCTCACCCTATCTCTAAGGGAGAAGCCCGCCACCCTTCTGAGGAAGCCCATTTCGGCCGCTTGTACTCGCGACCTAGTTCTTTCGGTCATGACCAATATATAATAGTGGTGTTGTTTAAAAATGAATATAAACTTGTTTTCTTTGCATTATTCGAGGTCTGAAAACACTGTATCTTCCAGTTGTCATTTTCTGCAAATAAATGCTCTAAATGAGAATATTTTTATTTGGAATTTGGAATAAATGTTGTCAGTAAATCCAGAGAAAACAGTGGTATCTTAATTCTTTACAGAGCAGACGTCCTGAAAATGGGAGAAATGTAAAAAATGTAATTAAAAAAGTTAAATAAAATTACATTAAAATCTCGTCATAATCTCACAATAATAGTAACAATGTGTTATTATGAGATTTCTTTGTATATCGCAGGCGTATTAAAGAAAATTAAGCGGAGGTGCCTTTAAAAGTGCATGCTACAGCAGATCGGGGGCGGATTTCAATCGCAAGTGATCCTCCCCTATGCCCTATCCTCCCTCTAAAAGTGCAGAGCCCTTGAAGAGGGTCCTCTGAAGGAAACCTGGCATTACTGTATGAATGTACCCTTCACTAACAGTCTTGTGGAAGGGCCCTCTGAGACAAGATTCATTTTCTCACTTCCGTTTTGAACAAGCTTTCGAGTGCTGTTCGCTCCAGCAGGAGTGCACTTCAAGAAAGCAAAAAATGCAAATGTTTTGAATTTGCCCCTGAACATCAAAGTGCCGTTACCTCAGATGAGTAGCAGGTCAGATAAAAAGTCCACTCCATGTATTGTGTTGTAAGTTCATCAAAAGAATAATACTCTATTGCGTAGACAGATGTATTGATTAGAATGGGAGCGGTCGTGTTGCTTTCAGTGATTTTTGTATCGAATATTGACATGAACTGAAGGAGCTCTCTGGTTCAGCCAAAGCCAGTTTGGTTGCTGACACTAATAAGCCATTAGACTAATCGCTTTCAGAAAAATACCATTAGGCTACCACAGTACCGCAGCTCCCTATACACATATTATGCAGTCTGCATAGGGCACCAACTCCCTAGAGTTGCACCATCGTACCATAGGGGGCAGGGCCTTTTCTAGGCTTAGGCGAACTGGGTGGTCGCCTAGGGTGCCACCTGCTGGGAGGGCGCCAAAGAGGAGGTCTCTACCATACCGCCCCCCCTTCCACGATGGGGGCGCCAATAGGGATCTCGCTTAGGGCGCCAGAATGGTCTAAATCTGCCCTGCAAAGGGGGGGATCAGAAACTCCACTGGCTGCCCTTACTCGCATGTTATATATTATTCAAGGACCCGATAGCATTCACGGAACACAGTTGATCGCCTCGCTCTCGCCAGGGGCAGAGCCAGGAATTTTTCGTAGAGGCAAGCGATCTGTCTGTGGTGGCACAGAAATTTTCGGGCAGTACATGAACTGTCTTGTGCTCAAAAATGGTTATTGCGTGTGGGGTGGCCAGGCTTCAGTCCATGGTGGCCACGCCCATCCCTGGCCACCCCCTAGCTCCGCCACTGGTGCTCACACTTTCTCATCAAGTCTTCGCACCGTGCACCACGTTACCAGGGCAATGCCTTGATACTGAATGATTAATCATGTTCATATTTCATGATATTGTCATAGTACGCCAAGGTACTTTAAAAAAAATACCATGGTTATACTATGACACAAGTCATAAACATGGGGTTATGATAGACCATGTCTGAAAATAAATAAACAAGTGTAATACCATGGTGATTTTTGCAAGAAATGTAACAGAATAGGCTATATCTTGTGATAAAGGACAAATGGAAAGACTTATGTACAGTATATATCTATATATATATACACAACAAAATGGTTTCTGCTCTGCCATCTTGGATGAAATTGGTGCCATGGACAAGCATATCATAGTGTTTCTCAATCCTGTCTTGGAGTACCACCAAACACAACACATTTTGGAAGTCTCCCTTATTTGACAGACTCGATTCAGATCAAGGAGCAGCATTTCATTAATGAGCTAATCCGTAGAATCAGGTGTGTTGGATAAATGAGACATCCAAAATGTGTAGTGTTAATGGTCCTTCAGGACAGGATTGAGAAGCGCTGTCATAAAGGATTTTGGTAGAAAGGATGTATCTACCTTTTGGAACTGTGTTCACATCAGGAGCATGTCTTTGATGCCTTAAAATGCTGCCTAGGTAGGCAGCTCACTCACCTTTGGAACAGAGTTAATGTCTTAAAGTTCACCACCATCTGCGGCCACTACTAGAGCCTCAATTCTGTGGATGAGAATGTAAACCTCTGCAGCTGGAACATATCGGTTCATTTCTGCGCCGTCTGGTGTTGTAGCTCAGCTCAGCTGTTGGACCCATTAAAGTGCAGTCAGCATTATGGACACTAAGAGGATTAGCTGATGGACATTTCTGCCAGTCACTGTCAATTATTGAATTGACAAGCAGAAAGGCGAAGCGAGATTCACGTTTCATTTTACCGAGGAATCTCTCTCACGTTTTCTAAATCTCTCCAACTGTCTCAAAGAGAGGATTATTGGAATCGACTACTCGGGGTGACATAAAACATGAGAGAGGACAATCTTTGGGCCTAATTCACTTCAGGTGTCTGCTAAAATACAAATTTACATTCTAAACAAATTGTCCCTAACTAATGAATTAAACTCAATGAGTTAAAAACACATACAATAGAAGTGAAACGTTAAAATCCTCACCATTTCAAAAAACTTGTATTGTTTATCCAAAATCAGGTCCACAACAGCGATAGCGACAACAGAACACAACACAGCTGCACACAAAACAGAGAACAGAACTTACTAAACATGCCTGAAGAGTTTGTAGTCAGAGAATTGATGCATTTCTATGCCCAGCCTTATTACTAGGAAATCAAAGAGAAACATAGAGGAGGCTACAGGCAGCCACAGTCATACCGTGTTCTAACCTGACGGCAAACAACATGCGATAAAAGGTATATTTTCTATGGTAATCAGAGTATTTGTTCTAACCAGCAGTGAAGAGCGATGGTTTATTCTATCGATCGCTTGTTTTCCCGCAGGTAACTCATCCACTGTGAACTGGCGATGGTCCAAAAACGTAACATAAAATAAGGCTGGGCATAGAAATGCATCAATTCTTCAACTACAAACTCTTCAGAGATGTTTGGTACGTTCTGTTCTTTGTTTTGTGTGCAGATGTGTTGTGCTCTTTTGTTGCTATCGCTGTGGTGGACCTGTTTTTAGATAAACAAAATGCCCCAATGTTGCGAGGGGGCTGCTTGAACTGTTGCTCTCGAGCCCTATCATGAATGCGCACAGGAGATCAACGGTCAGTGAAAATTTTCACTAAATAATACATTCGATTTCAGTTTGTTTCTCACCAAATTTGTCGTATGTTTTCATAACAATCATGAGTCTCATGGAATAATTTTAGAATTCTGATTTTACTTTTGTGTCCTTTTGAAGCTTGAAGAGGTGGTCACCATAAACTGCCATTGTATGACATCACAGAGCACAAGATTTTTTCAAAATGTCTCCCTTTTTGTTCAGAAATAGAAAGAAAGTCATATGGGGTTATAACAACACAGGGGAGTGTAAACAATGATTGCATTTTTAGTGTAACTGTCCCTTTAAGACCAAGACCCTTAACACACAAACCTCAATAACGGTGACAATCAACAAACCTCATTAAGTTAAAAGATGAGCTCTTAACATTACCACACAACAATTAACTAACAGTGGCAAAAAAATCTAAAACAATGACAGCATAAAAAAAAGTCAGCAAAGAGCAAAACAAATAAGCCTATAACACGAACCACGTCATTTATTCATGTTGCAATCCACGTTAAAACCTTGCAAATCAGCAACATTGTTCAATATGAAATTGCTCATACAGACAACTCTGTTAAGCGGGACAAGATTTGGGGGGATATTGTTGGTCAAACATGTGTTTTTATGTAGACTTAAGAACCCCCATAAGATGGATTCAATTTTATTTTATTTTTACAGTGTAGTGCAGAATCCTATGTTATATATTTCACATTTGATCAAATCTGCAAAATGAATAAGTTGACACAATGTTACATTACAGAAACTGAAGTTCATCAGTGAACAAAACAAAGGGGTAAAACATTCTTTGCATCAAGCAATTCTGAAAAGCAACAATTCTTCTACAGTCCACACATACGCTCTAATCTTAGGTGACTTTTAGAGAACATCTGCCATGTGACGTGGGGTAAACAAATAAAACAAAGACACACAACTCATACGCTACTAAAGTAAAGGAAAGTAAGGGTAACGCTAGAGTTGTAGTCCCAATTACATTGAAGATAAGTCCTGATTGAAGAGCTAAACTACGGCGTACTGCTGATACAACAGCTCACGTATCCTGTAGTAGTCATCACAATGACACCCTTCCAGACTGATACGGCCTGCTTCCGTCTGAGAGAGGGAAAGGGAGAGATTCAGAGGTCAGTATTCTGGAATTGCTGTTGTGTTCGCAAATAGCTAGACAGAGAGCAAGAAATTGGAATAAAATGCAGAACGCAGTAGGGCTGGATATCGTCACTATTCCATGTATCACTATGCATCACGATATCATCATGATAGAAATTGCGGCAAACTCGCGAGAGACCCATCGTATCAGTGAGGAAAAATTGTGAATCTGCAGGTGCCTTATTTTGTCATCAGATCACAGTTTTGCTTCGGCCTTTAAAATGTACAAAGATGTACAAAAGCTTTTTTAGCGTTCTAAGATTAAATAATTTCCATTAAACACGGATTGGATCTGATGAACATATGACAGACCAAAATTTCAAGAGAGCCACAATGAATAATAAAAAAATACATTTGGGATGTTTTTGTCATTTAGCACTTAATTTATTTACTTTTTTTTACATCTTATAATAAAATATAATACATTTAAATTATGCATATTCAACCAGCTTCCTTGGATTGGTTGGTATTTCTTTATATTAAACATAGAATAAAATAAACTTTATGCATAATTTTAATTTGGAATATTCTATTATATGATCTTCAACCCACTTTTTGGATATCTATATCTATATACTATATATATATATATATATATATATATATATATATATTATTATTTTATTTTTTTTCCCCGTTGGTATTTATTTATATTACACATAAAACAAAAATATTATAAATTTTATAATTTATGTATAATTTGAATTTTTTATATTTTAATCAACTGGCTTTTTGGATTTATATATTTTAATTGGTATTTCTTTATATTACACATAGAATAAAATAGAATTATCTTTATGCATAATTTGAATTTAGAATATTCTATTATATGATCTACAACCTACAACATTATACATAAATTATAAAGTTTATAATTTTTTTTAATGTGTAATATAAAGAAATACCAAAAAAAAAAAATACAAAAAAAAAAAAAAAAACAATTATATATATATATATATACATACACATATATAAAAAAAATTTTTTTTATACACATATATTTTAGGTATACACATCGAAACAAATATTATAAACTTTATACTTTATCTGATAATATATAGTATATTATAAATTAAAATTATGCATATTTAACTGGCATTTTTGGATTTATATATTTTCATTGGTAATTCTTTATATTACACATCGAAACAAATTATTTACGTTTTACAATGCAATAGATTTATGTTAGTAATTATGAATAAACGAAAACATTTATCTGAAAATAAATGCTCATGCTTATGACCGATATGCCGATGGCTTTGGTCAGTATTGTATACATATAAAATTGGTGGCCGATACATCAGTGCATTCCTTAAATAAACACAATGTTTTTGGCAGAATTGCAGAAAAACTAAATAAGAAAAAAACATTGAGTTAATGACCAACAAGTAAAAACAAATATCTGAAGTTCGCAAAAGCTCGACTTGTGTACACCCCTTTAAATAAAATATCCTAAAAGATCCCCAGCACATCATGAGGTTTACAGTAATGAGAACAATACACATGCAATCTGATTTGACTCACCCTCCTGACAGCGACCTGATTATTACAGACGAGCACGCCACCAACAAACTCTGCCTGGATTCCTTCACGCAGCAGAACCTGTTTAAAGTCCGACAGTCGCGGTTCGTTGATGAAAACAGACTGATGACCTGGAACCTGTTGAGAAAACATAACCGATATAAAAAAAATTGGCCGATACCGTTTTTTAACAAAGAAATATAAGCCTATACCAATTTGTTTTGCAACTTACCTTGTTTTGTCCTCAGATTTGACTATGGAATTACGCTTTAAATATGTACAAACGTGTACAAAACCTTTTTCACGATTCTAACAATAAGTAATTGCCATTAAACATTGATTGGATCTGTTGAACACATGACAGGCCAACATTTTTAAGAGAGAAAGATACATACAAGATCAAAAGATACAAAAAAATAACTAAAACTAAAAGAAGCAGCTATTTTCAACTTCTAAAACATTTTTGCACTTTTGTTTTTGCAGTTCAAAACAACTTAACATTACAAATTCATACAATGCTTATGTTGAGCAACCACATCATGGAAAACTAAACTTTTAAATTCTGTATTACAGTCGTATAATAGATTGTGGATAATGCCGTCCAGACCGCTAGAGGGCGCCGCTTGCTCACACAGCACTGACTGAAGACTATATATTAAAATGCAGCCTTTTAAGGTTTATTAAATGACACAAAGCCATCATGTAGCATTGATGGATAACATACCAATATCTGAAAAGTCAAAGTCTGCTGGTTTCAAAGAGTTTTGAATGGTTTACCTCATCATGTATCCTATAGATAAGTGCTGTTTTCTATCGGACTGTCACGTCCTTTTATGGCAGATAAAGCCATATTAAAGAGAAAGCAGATAAGAAAGAATATAAATGAAATATTACATGTTATTTGGAGTGTCAACCCTGCTATTATTTCTGGATTGTGCATTTGAATTCACAGGGTTTTTACAAAGAGTGTTACTAATTAATTATAAATAAACCACTGGTTTTTAATATCAGCGTTTTCATGCTTATAACTGATATGCCGATGGCTTTAATTTGGTCAATAATTGGTCGATAAATACAACGAGTTGTGAACAATCGTTTTGTGCGATAAAATTTCTGTTCTGCAAAATTTTGGTGGGATAAAATCACTAAAAGGGTTTACTGGCGTTGCGTCATGGCAACAAGGTTGTCATTTTGGATATACGTTTTCACAGATAAGGTTAGTAAGTTATTTTATGACAGTAAAATCATGTTAACTTGTATAATGTTTACATCTTGTGACTATATTTTTGAAACAGTGAGTATAACGTTTATGGATTGGCCCCTTTCACTTCTATTGTAAGTGCCTCAATGAAACCGTGATTTTTGCTTTTTTAAATTTACAAGGGACGAGTCGAAATACAGTAGCATTTGTGGCAGAATGTTGACCACAAAATATTGTGAATAGAGCTTAACTTGAATATTGAACTAGGATCATTCCTTTAAGTGCTACATTTCTGACCCATAGACTTCCATTGTAAGTGAATGAATATAAAATATTTTTCCGTTTGTGGCAGGGTGGAGGGCTGCACACCCTGCCCCTAATCAGGCTAATCAAGCCTCCGAGAGGGATAAAGGCCGACTGGAGGCAGCAGTGCGAGAGAGAGAGAGAGAGAGAGAGAGTGAGTTATGGACAGCTGTCTGACACCTTTGTGTTTGTCTTTTTGTTTAGTTCTTCATTAAACTATTATTTATAACGTCAAGCCGGTTCTCGCCGCCTCCTTTCTATTAATCCCTTTACACTGGTGCCGAAATCCGGGAAGGAGGAGGGATGCGCCGTAGTAGAGTCCTCACCACTACCTTCCACCCCAACAGAACAGCCCCGGCCATCCGCCGGAGGACCGCGAGGGCAGGACGGGCTCCCAATCAACAACCTGGAGTGGTTACCGCTGCCAGGGGCGGGGGAGATCCCTACCGTCCACCAAAAATGCGCCGGGGCTTTCCGTCCACCAGGGGCCGGAAGTCTGCCTCCGATTTGTCTCTCTCTCTCTCTCTCTCTCTCTCTCTCTCCCCCACTGCCTCTCAGTGTTGGCCTTTCCCTATCTTTTTAAAATATTTTGTTAATATGGCACGATCGAAGGGAAAAGGGGTGGGGGGGGGGTGTACGTCATGCCGGGGCTCCCCGGTTCTCGCCTCCTCCTTTCCATTAATCCCTTTACACCGTTTGTTTATGCATATTAAAGAAAGTCAAAATTATCATGTGGTTATCTTTTCTCACTCACTTCATGTGCAGGGAGGGGTTCGAGGGTGGGTATGATGTCATTTTCCTCCGATATCTCCCTGTCATCCTCTCCGAACAGAGTTTTCATGGCACGCTGGTTAGCCACGGCGATGGGCACCGTCGGCAGGTCTGTCGAGACGTCCGTGGTCAGATCTGCATCCTCTGCCTCCTCTTTCGCTTCGCCCATCTCTGTGATGACACCCGTGTCCACTTTTTCCACACGCATGTCCAGAACACCATCGATCCAGGCCAGCTCAGTGTCTTTGGCTTTACAGAACTGTAGTGAGCTCACCAGAGAGTCTTTCAGTCTCACCTACAAAAACAAAGAGAGATGACACATTAACAACTCATTAGGAGTCAAATACAATCTTAAAGCTGCAGTGTGTAATTGTTTATCACACATGAGTTAAGGGAGACAGACGGGATTGTTACCTGGTAAATGTGTGTCTCACTGGTGGCATCAACAGTCTCTTGTAGTTTTGGAGTGTAAATTTTAATGTCTTTCTCACAGAAGGCCTTACAGGACTCGGCCAGATCCTGACTGGACTCAGGAGGACCATGAACGATCACCAGCTGTCTGGGTTTCATCTGGTTTATTATCTTCTTAATGGAGTCTCCGTCAGAACGGCCCTCATAGTCGATGTATGTGATTCGAGCTCTGGGGTCACAATGAATGAATGTATGAATAAATCTGAATGGTGCATTTCTGGGTCAACTATAAGTGTTGCAACCCAAAGTCAGATCAATTCTACATTTCATTAATTAAACATACATGATCAAAACACAAATGGACATACAGCTGTTTGTTCATATAGACATGCCAGATTCTATGGATATTTTCATGGTGAATATCTCAAAACTGATGCTGGCTGTGGATCAGGTGGTTGAGCGGGTCTGGCCGCTAATCGCAGGGTTGGTGGTTTGAATCCCGGCCCACATGACTCCACATGCCGAAGTGTCCTTGGGCAAGACACTGAACCCCAAGTTGCTCCCAATGGCAAATGAGATGCAGTGTAAAGCGCTTTGAATACCGCTAAGGTTAAAAAAGGTGCTATATAAGTGCAGACCATTTACCAATAATACAGCACAATTTAACCACATACAATTATTACGATTAAAACCTTCAAAGTTCATGTCTTAGTTGGTCTGACAGCTCTCTAGCTTAATTTCCTGTGCTAGTCGGTATTAGTTTGTAACAGTCTGCAACGGTGCATAGAGTCCTCCATCTACACACACTGTATCTAATGGAGAGATATAGTCAGGACTGACAACAGCTGTAACACAGTTCAGTCACAAAAACTCTAGTGCACAAAAGAGCAATTCAATACAGATGGATAGAGGGTTATTAGCCGTAAGTGCTAATTATTATGTTAAAACGGACAGTGCCATAATGGTAAATGTGGCCAGAACATCTGGATAGTGTGTTTGGGAGAAAGAGATGGTTATATTTCTATGCCTCAGCAGAAGCATGGCATGTTTATCTCCATCACTGTGCTAAATTATGGCATCACCACAAGCCACAGTGTGAGCGCCCCCTGCAGGCCACATTTAACTCTTCCAGAACACTGCAGAGGATTTTAAGAAAATCGATTCTCTTAAAACACTTCTAGGGCAGGTTTCATAAATATCTTCTTATGGAAAAGAAGTTCTTAGGATAAAATAAGATAATACAAATTTGTAAGATGGTGTTAAATAAAGAAGAACATTCTTAAACAGTCTTTTAGGGAATGCAAAAACAGTCACTGAGAACTATTTTATTCTCAAGAATGTTTTGATAATCTGTTCCTGGATTCCTGATTGCACTGTGGACCATTTAAAAGCATTTAAACGTTTTCAAAGACCCCATGGCAAGCAAAGATTTCTTAACTGTTGACATGTTTCCTACTGAATCAGGAAGTTTGGGCTGGACATATAGCAACAGTAAAAAGCAAGGAAGTAAAAATCCTATTCATATTTTACAAAGGCAAATTGATTTTTAACCTTGAAAGAAAGAGCTAGCATAAGCTCTGTGGTTTACGCTTTCATAGAAGCATAGCCACAAGATGTTTAGTGTAGAGAACTACACTACCCATAACTACCCAACTATACTACCAATAAGAGAATCATGGCAAACAAAGTGCACCAAAAGTGCTCTGCAGTAAAACCCACTTCCATGACACATTGTAAATGGTCTCCCTATACTCTTAAACTACTTATATTTATTTATATCTAGATATTTTACAATAAAATTAGTGCTATCAGTAGACTGTTTATCATGATTAATCGCGTTGTTTAAATAATCGTGATTATTCACATATTTAGAAAGTGCTGAAATTTGACACTATATTTACTTATTTTCTGTCAAAGTGCATTTATTTCCATCTTAGGACAGAACACAGAGCAATATGTAACACTAACTAATACTTTACAGTTTTCAAACAAAGCCTTCCACAGTATAAAGATAGAAATGCACTAAAATAGCACCAATTCAAGTAACATTAAACGTTGTTTAGTGGGAGTATTTATTGCAATGGGCATTCAATCTCTTAAACTCTCATCCTCCACAATATTAATTAATCTGCTGGTAGACTGTGGCTATACACTTTGCTATTGCAATCGTTCAGCCGGATTCATGATTCGCCTCAGGGTGTCGATGCCAGCGTCTGTGAACTCCACATGAAAAGCACTTGCAGATAACGTCTCATTCTGCATTTTTGTGAAAGTTAAGACTTCATGTGCTTCTGTAGTCATTAAATTGCATGTTACAGGTGCTGCAAAGAACTTGATTTCTGTCCCATTTGGGCTTGTTTTGTACAACAAGTACAGTGGCAAGAAAAAGTATGTGAACCATTTGGAATTAGCTGGTTTTCTGCATGAATTGGTCATTAAATGTGATCTCATCTTCATCAAAGTCACACGTATAGACAAACACAATGTGCTTAAGCTAACAACACACAAACAATTATAATCTTTAACATCTTTATTGAACACATTCTATTAAACATTCACAGTGCTGTGAAAAATGTAGGTGAACCCCCAGACTAAAGACGTCAACAATAGCTAATTAGAGTCAGGAGTTGGCAGACCTGGCATCCAATTAATGAAACTAGATTGTAGGTGTGGGTTAGAGCTTCTTTGGCTTATAAAAACACTCAAACATTTTGCATTTGCTATTCACAAGCAGCATCTGCTGACGTGGACCATGCTTATCTCAGAAGACCTACGATCAAGAATTGATGCTTTAAATAAAACTGGAAAGGGTTGCAAAGTTATCTCGAAGAGTTCAGATATTCTTCTGTCCACAGTTAGACAAACTGTCTGTAAATGGAGACGATTTAGTACTATGGCTACTCTCTCTAAGATGACTCAAAAGGCACACAGCAGAATGCTCAATGAGGTAAAAACGAACCCTAGAGTGACAGATAAAGAATTGGAGGAATCATTGGAACTGGTTAACATCTCTGTTCATGAGTCTACAACTTTAAATTGATAGTTTATTGTTCAATTGTCAAATGCTTTACGGGGTTTCAGTTCATTCCCTCATGTCCAATTTTCAAATGCTATTTTGGTTCAAATCAAAGTTTGTAATGTGTGGTTAGGGCAGGGCAATATATCGAATATTAGTGGAGTTAGACAGTGGAATGGTGGTGGCGTAGTGGGCTAAAGCACATAACTTGTAATCAGAAGGTTGCTGGTTCGATCCACACATCCACCACCATTGTGTCCTTGAGCAAGGTACTTAACTCCAGGTTGCTCCGGGAGATTGTCCCTGTAATAAGTGTACTGTAAAACTTTGGATAAAAGCGTCTGCCAAATGCATAAATGTAAATGTAGTAGACTAATTTCATTATCCTTCAGTGCTGCACAGTTAATCAAAATAACATCAAAATGTCAAGTTGGTCATATGTGATCATTATTCCACATGCATTGTGAAATCAAAGTACTGCAGGTTCAAGCATTCGCGCAAACATTAGTAACAGTTATAAGTTATTATACAAATCTACAAACGCGGCACAGAATAACAGAAAAGAAGACGATTGCAGCGTTTCAGGACATGCAGAACATTGTAAACGGTCAAATAAACAATAAAAGCTCCTTGTAAAGCGGAAGTAAATACCGCAGCGCTTTCAGTGTCAAAATAAAAGTCCCCAAGTGACGGTGAAGTAAACGGGACATAAATATATTACTTTTGTATAACGCAAATCTAATAATCAGAATAATGATGATACATCAGATTTATATTAGAAAAATAAACCTGACGTGTCACACAGTAATAATTTAGTATTGTGTTCAACTGGGGTTTTAAAAATAAGTCAGTGAAGTAGATTTGCACTCTTTGTTTAATCATGAAAATGTATTAGTAGAAACATTTGAAGGATATTTTAAATAATGCTTTTTATTAAGCTACTATGTATCATTTTAAATGCATATCAATGAAAATGATTGAATTTCATTCTCCCTTGTGATTATTTAATGCAAAATTAATTATTTTTAAATAGATTTTTATTTAATGTCTTTAAAATATTGAATCTACTTGGCTCCAGTGGCTGTTTGGATGAAATGATGGTTCCTCTGATTAAAATAAAAACAACTTTTGAGCCATTTTAGAGCAAATACATAATTATCGAGATAAATATTGAATATTGCCAATAGGCTGTAAAATATCGAGATATAATTTTTTTAAGACATAACGCCCAGCCCTAGTTGTGATTCACCTCTGAGCTGGTTGGTTTGGTTCATTGCTTACAACTCTTAAAAAAGATTTTATGCTTGAACAAAATTAATGAAGGAAAAACTTCCGTTACTAAGACCGCTGAAAAAGTTTGCGGGTACCATTACGCTCTATAGACCATTAACATGATTCGCACTTTGCTAGTCGGTTACAGGTGTGTGAAGGTATTAATGGAAAGGAGGTGGCGAGAACCGGCTTGACAATATAAATAATAGTTTAATGAAGAAATAAACCAAAAGACAAACACACACATAGGACGGACTGCTGCCCGTAAGTATCTGATAAGTATTGAGCAGGCAGGTCCTCACCTGATGTCTAGTGTTTGTGTTGTACTGATGCATTTGGTGGGTACGTCAGACAGGTCTTGATCCATGTGCTCTTCTCCGTTTGTCAATCCAGACTCCAGTTTACTCTTCTCTTCTTCAGTGGCCTGAAGCTCAGGAACCAAAAACTCCTCTGCCCTGGGGTTAGAGTTCAGAGGTAAATGCAAAACACACATATTCTATATCCAAGCCATATGGTCTGGACTAAAATGAGGCGGGAGTCTATGATGACAGAACTTTCCTTTTTGGGTGAACTCTCTCTTTAAGGACTCAAAAAGACAACAATAAAGAACTCACCGGATGATCTCTCCATACTCGTCCCATTTGATCCTCTCCTCATGTGTGGGGAACATGGGGTAGGTCTTCTTGGCCTGTTTGAAGAAGCTGCCCTTCCTCCCTCCCTCCCCCTTCATCATCAGGTCGTGATGTTTGGTCTTCACCACCGCCGGCTGCTCCATGTCATCCTCCATATCGCTCTCATCGCTCGAGTCCATGTCCACCCTAAATATGGATGCAGAACACTTTTAAAAAAATAAACCTTTTTGGATTTCCTGATTGGTCAATTGCCCCATTATTCGGTCCAATATTTTTGTATAATGTCTGCTAAAATATACATGTTTTCACACATTTATTTAAAGAAATTACCTACAGTACAGTAAAATGGTAAATGGTCTGCACTTATATAGCGCCTTTTTTAACCTTAGCGTTACCAAAGTGCTTTACACTGTGACTCAATCACCCATTCACACACAAAATCACACTCACACACCAATGGCGGCAGAGCTGCCATGTAAGGAGCTATTCTGCCATTGGGAGCAACTTGGGGTTCAGTGTCTTGCCCAAGGACACTTCGGCATGTGGAGTCATGTGGGCCGGGAATCGAACCTCCAACCCTGAGATTAGTGGCCGACCCGCTCTACCACATGAGCCACAGCCACCCCCCAGTACAATTGCTAAATGAAGTTAGAAAGTCTCTGTTTGATTAGCAGTGCATTCGTAGTGAATTAACACTTTGTGAATTTACTTTCTACTCACTCTTTCGCCTGCTCCAGCTTTTTGGCAGCTTCTTTCTTCAATTTCTCTTTCTCCATGTATTCCTCCAGCTCTCGGCCCTCCAGTCTGCAACGCTTTCTTATCTGGTTTAATTTAAGAAAAACAATAACAACAAAAGCTTATTATAAGATAATTCCTACACTGTCCAAAGGTTTTCAAGACCTCTAAACATTAACAGTCCCTGCTATCTTGGGGGCCTGGGTTGCTCAGCGAGTATTGACGATGACTATCGCCCCTGAAGTTACGAGTTTGAATCCAGGGTGTGCTGAGTGACTCCAGCCATGTCTCCTAAGCAACCAAATTTTGCCCGGCATGTCATGGAAAGCTTCATCCACTAGGTGAAATTAGTCAAAGAAATGTGTGATACAGCATGTTTATCATTTTCAACTAAAAGAGAGATGCCTCATTTTTGGGGTTAACAGTGGTGTAATTTTGAAAAATTCCTATATATATATATATATATATATATATATATATATATATATATATTTATATTGGTTTTTAACCAGTTACAATTTTTATGTTTTCTTTTTTGGTCCCTGATCATCACATACGTCGAGTTTGACAAACTATTTTAACATCTAAAGTCATTTAATTTAGCTTATTTATGCATTACAAGCAGCTTCAACGGTCAAGAGTTATAGTTATTTCTATCTCGGATCTTTAGTGACCCGGGACCTCATTTCACACCCTGTACCCCATCCATTTTTTGCTGTTGTGCCCACACCTCTTTAGTACTCCCCAACCTT
The DNA here is from genome assembly GCF_025860055.1 of Xyrauchen texanus. Classification (NCBI taxonomy): domain Eukaryota; kingdom Metazoa; phylum Chordata; class Actinopteri; order Cypriniformes; family Catostomidae; genus Xyrauchen; species Xyrauchen texanus. Next base: position 3,152,119 of record NC_068303.1, read on the forward strand.
TCTCTTATGAATAGATGGCAAAATTGCAACCCAAAAAACTATTATAATTACTTATCAAATGTGTATAGGGTCATTAGTGAACTGAGATATGCAAGTGTCGATTTTATCGGCATCCATACATCATACTTTCATTCAATGCGTGTACACATATTATACATGTTATTTGTCACTCAAGGTGGCACTGATGTGTCAGTGAATGACTTGATTTACATTTGACATTGCTATATGAAGAAGAAACAACATGGAAGTAAACTATAGCAAGTGTAACACATGAACTGTATGAGTTTTATGGTGTAAATGTGCCAAATAGGGCCAAATTCGGCACCAGATGTGGCACAAGAGCCATGGCTTTACAATGCAGTTTTTAAGAATTCATTCTGAATACAAACGTCTCCTTCCAATGAAATGAAAAACTAAAAAGGAAGACAGACATATTATGAAAATACCATCTCATATCTCATACCTCCAGATCTATCCTCTTCTCACCCGGGTTATCGATGAGGTCGCGTGCCAGCGTACCCGGTGTGGTCCGGTAGGTGAGGATCACCGAGTTTTTAGCGTCCTGGCACCACTGAATGAAGAGTTCCCGTGAGAAGCCGGACTCTAAATCAGGCTGACTGCACAGAACCACCTTCGGGTTGGGGACACGGGACAGATCGGCCAGACTGTGACAGAGCGAGAGGTGGCGGAACTGGAATGGATTGTTGCGTTTGTCCTCGAAACATCGCATGAGCTTATCGCTCATCCACTCCACCTGCGAGAGAAAAAGATAACTCATGCTGTGTTATAAAGACACGAAATGTAATCACGAAGGTTTCTGAACACAAACACTTCGAATTACGCAAGCTCGATTTCTAGTAACGCAAACTTGAGTGCCTTTTGAAAACTAGCACACATTTATTATTATTATTTTTTTTGTATTATAATTTTTCTCCCCAATTCTCAATGTGCTTAAAGTCCTCATAGTGACTCGCCTCAATCCGGGTGGTGGAGATCTGAGACCATCATTCTGCGCATTTTATCATGCGACTTGTTGAGCATGTTACCGTGGAGACCTAGTGCGTGTGGAGGCTTCACGCTATACTCTGCGGCATTCACGCACAACTCACCACACTCCCCACCGAGACCGAACCACATTATAGCAACCACGAGGAGGTTACCCCTTGTGACTCTACCCACCCTAGCAACCGGGCCAATTGGTTGCTTAGGAAGCCTGACTGGAGTCACTCAGCACGCCCTGGATTCGAACTTGCGACTCCAGGTGTGGTAGTCAGTGTCTTTACTTGCTGAGCTAACCAGGCCCCCAAGAGCATATATTAAGTACAACAGGACAACAACTTGCGATTTGTTGGCTGAGCATTCGTGTCCATACTTCAAACTTGCATACAGTATATTTCAGGACTAAAATTACCAAATTTGACAAATCAGATTCATTTTTAAAATGTATTTTATGTTTTATTTTATCTTATTTTATCTTGTAAATGGTGTATTATATATTAAATGACACTTTCAGGCCCGTTTACAACATGTATAATGTATCATAACAACAGAAAAGTAACATTTTCAATCAATTTATGTGACATCAAGTTTTTCTGGAGAAAAAAACCCTAAACTTTCATAACATGCAAACATGTAATTTTTGTTTGGTTCATGCTACCTCTCTTTGAAAAGTCACATTTCATTCCACTAGATGGCAGCAAGCACTAGAAAAAAATATTTTTTCCATTTAACATTCCATCACAATATACAGATCTGAAATGTAGGGGGCGCTCTAACGCATTTTAGCCCTCATAGATGTGCTCGTCCATAGACATTCAGTCTAATTTCAGTTCATGCAACATCCTCATTATTTCATTGAATATCTCGGCCTCTGAGTGGACTACAAGATCAATCTAGGTGTCATTAGAAAGCTGAGATCCTCCCATTTGTGATGAAATAAAACATTTTATCATCAATAATCGAACACTGATGGCGAATATAATGATTTGTTTAGCATTATTTTCTTTAGGATGGCATATTTTGCTCTGGACATCTGAGATATAACATTGGATTAGTAGAAAATGGCTCATTGTTAAGAAAACTCCCTATAGCTAAATCAGATATAGAGTTTTTGTCTACTTGGGGCTTACAGCAGTAGTAATCAGAGCATAAACAATACGTTTATATCTGATGACTTCATGAAATCATATTTCACTTTGTGATTCTTTCATACTATAGTATTAGGGAAACAAAATAAACTATGGAGTGGTGGTGGTGTAGTGGTCTAAAGCACATAACTGGTAATCAGAAGGTTGCTGGTTCGATCCCCACAGCCACCACCATTGTGTCCTTGAGCAAGGCACTTAACTCCAGGTTGCTCCGGGGGGATTGTCCCTGTAATAAGTGCACTGTAAGTAGCTTTGGATAAAAGCGTCTGCCAAATGCATAAATGTAAATGTAAACTATACAGCCATATTTCTGAGAATGAGTGCTTTCGTTTGATATATGACTTGTCCATTTAGGTGCTATGTGAAGATCTTTTACTTTCAAATAAATATTTCTACCCCATTACCTTTAGGGGGAGCAAAGTTTCAACTCAAATATTTTAAGGCCTTATTTTGATATTGTAAGTAACATAAATGCAGAAGTGATGCAATTTCTGAACGTCCAGATTCTAATCTTTCAAATGATACCTCATATACCTGACTTATGTATACGTAGACTTTAACATTATAAGCGTAAACATTTTTCACGATATAGCGCCCCCCTTTGGACCTGCGACAGGACTTGAATCACAGTATGGCGGCGAGACCTGCGACTTTGAGAATTCCACCACATTGTAGCTGACATTGTTGAGCAGGGCGAGTGAGTAGACGCCCAGTCCTGCATCTTTGGTCCTCCAGATCTGATCTAGGAGTTGAGCGAGCTCCAGTACGCGTCCCGCTGTATCCACAGCGATCAGCACGTTGCCATCACCACGGAGGGTCTCCATGACATTGGCTGGGGGGGGGGCAAAACATCAACTCTTAATCACGTGCCAAAGGAGTCAAATTGTTTCTTCCAGGTGTTTTGATATAAAATAATTCAATGTACTATGAAAACAGATTGTAGGTTTCAGAACTCAAAACTTATGAAGTCTGATCTTAACAGTTTGAGTGGCACATTTCAGGGTGGATTGTTTAGGGCAGGGGTTTTCAAACTTGTTCATGCCAAAAGACCCCCCCTTCAAATACGATGATCCTCCATGAAAACATTTCAGATCCCCTAGCATCACCCTGTGACCCCCAGGGAGTCCCTGGGCCCCAGTTTGAAAACCCCTGGGTTAGGGAATCTGTCATAATGTAATTCAGTATTGAGGAGCTAACATTTGCATAAATGGCTTTAAAGGCAGAAAGAATGGCCAGTTATAAGGGTCAGGGTGCAAGTTTTTGACTCAAAAAAACTAAGTGGACCTCAGGGAATACATTTTAATGACAAAAACAGCTTTTAGAACTTACTGAGCAGTTGCTCGTCTCGCTGTTTTCTACGAGGCTGCACATACGAGGCGTTGAAGGAGTCGGTGATGAGAAGAGATGGTCTGCTGATCGTTTCCAGAGAGCAACCGTTCAGATGACTGAGAGGATACAGGAAACATCACGCTAACAACGAGCCTTGATTCACAATCAATGTACATATTCAAGGCCACAACACTTCATCAAATGTCAGTTGGTTCACCTGCTGTATAGCCAAACAGTTCTCTTGGTTTGATCCAGTTTTAAAGCATTGGCCACACCCATCCAATTGGGCTATACCATTAATTATTATTGTCAAGGGGAACTTTTATAACAGCAGGTTTTGTCTTTGTTTTGCTGTTTATTTCCCTTCTGTTATGAACTGTTGTGTGGACTAGTTGCATATTGGGTGGCTTGATATTCTAGGCCCCATTTTGTATGTTTAAACATGTAATTGTTGTTTATTTTTCTCCACATTGGTTCATTCTAAGTGAGGAGCTAGACCCTATAAAAAGGGCACTGACAGAGCTCAGGTTCTTCTTCTCTATTTTCTATTTTGAGAAGAGGTTGATGAAACAGTGTTGTGGACATGGGCCATTTGTTGGTTTAGCCATTTTTGCACAGTTGCAATTTTCTTTCGTGTACTTATTGTTTATACTTATGTAAATATTTGCACTGTAAATACATTTGCACCGTAATAAACACTCTGACCATTAGACCACTTAATGTCGTTTACACTTACATCTCTCTCTTGTGGTTGAAATCCACAGCATATACAATCTCTTCCTCACCGTCCTTAACGATTTTCCAGATAGTGCCTCCGATCATGTGACCCGCAGGAAGAGGGGTGATGGACAGACCATGACCTTTTCCTATTTGTTTACAAATTAAGATACATTTTCAAACTTTAGGACACAGAAAAGACTATTACTATTAAGATATTACTATAATGTCTTCTCCTGTCAAGAACTTGTCCTGGTCGTATTTCACTCCAAAATCAAGAAAAATTTACTCCATTTTGCTTTTTTTATATGATATATTAAGACTTCTTAAATGACTCAAATTGTCATTTTTTTTTTTTTATAGTATTTTTAAAAACTGTGTATTACCTTAATGAGAATTTAATGAGAATCCTCATTGAAAATAATGAGAAAAGTCAAATGTATGGATACATACAGTGATAAGTATTCAGGGGTGTAATAATGTCACTACGGACAGAAAAAATCTTAACGAAAATTATCTTCATTGTTTTTTATGAAAAACAATTTCTTTTTTTTAGTTGATTCTTGGAAAACATTTCAACAGATTCACCAATTACAGGTTTGACTTTTTGTCTTTAAACACATAAACCAGATGAAACCATTCTTCTTATTTTTTATTTTTTTATAATAGCATAAATATATTATACATTTTTATATAATACATTTTATGAGGGGTGTACATTTTTGTACAGAACCTCAAAGAGACCTTGCGTTATAATAATTTTTCTATTTAGTTTTCTCGTGATCTCGACATAACTGTCTTTCTGTGCTTTCCGCAAATTGAAATTGACCAAACGTTCAGGGTCACTAGACAATACAGTGACCCTGAACGTTTGGTCAATTTCATTGCCAACCAACTTGAGGGACCGGGACATCTGCATGACTGCGGTCAAGCCAGTGCACGCATAATAGATAGACTCTATGGACAAAGTTGTAGATGTGATAGTCTTCTTCTAAGGTGTCTGACACTAACCTGGATGTTGCCAATGACTGAGAGACATACAGCTATGTCCTTGATCAAAGTAATGACGTATTCGGTCATCCATTACACAACAGTGCGTTTAGCTGTTGCCTCCAGATAGCCTTATTGAAAAAATTTTTTGTTATGTTGAGATCACGGAAAAAATTAAGTCATGATCACGAGAAAACAAGACAAACAAAAATCATAATAACGCAAGGCCTCTTTGAACTTCCGTATCTTTGGGTCGTTTTGATTCCAAAATATATTTAGCAAATTCAGAAATATTTGATTCAATACACATTGAAAAAATTAAACATTAAAAAATGTAAAATAAATAAAAAAATATATGTAGGTATATATTGCTTTTTTTTATCACTGTATTGTGGGAAAAAATTTATTTATGCCAACATTTTCTAAATGGGACCCCGGGTTGGTCGGTTGCTTGGGGCCTCTGAAATCGTAAATACTCCCCCGTGCGCGCTCCAAAGCTTTAGAAAACCACGTCACACGTGTATAATCAACTATGTAATCATTTTAAAATATTGTACACTTTTTATGTCGAACCATGATTCATTTTATTTTTAGCATTTTAAACCAATTATTGACCAACACTGACAATTCTCGATTCAAAAATAATTTTTATAATGTGATTCGATGCAATTGAATCGACAAGTAAACCGTTACACCCCTAGATTTCATATAATTTAAAGACAACAGAAATATCTTCTTACCTTTCAGGTTGACTATCTGTGAATATTTTAACTGCTGAATTTTGTCAAACGCTGAATCCACATCATCCAGTGTGAACAGACTGAAATCCTCGGTGTTGTGTCGAGACTGAAAGCAAATAAGGAGTCACACATTAATCTTCTAGAAATGAGCATTTAAAACTATCTGATTGTTTCTCTACCTTATGCTGACATTATTTAAAGTTTGTATACTGCGGCCAGTTGATTAAGGCTGCAACTAACGATTGTTTTGATTAATCTAACGATTATTCGAACGATTATTCGGTGATTATTGCAACGATTAATCATTAGCTCTTAACCGATTATTCAGCTTGTGCCTTGTATTTTTTCACTTGGTTATAATATACTCCTATTCAAGATCTTTCCTCTAAAAGCAAGTCTAAATATCTTATATGCTGCTGCTCAGGTGAATGCATCTTTATTTAAAGGATTTTTAGATATTTATAAAATATTTGTATTTTTAATATTATATTCAGCATTCTCAGAAAAAAACATTATTCTGCATTATAGTTCCTAAAGTAATTGTACGTTGTTTTAGATATTTATATTGTAAAACAAGCCAAAACAAAATCAAATCATAAACATATTTTGTTGCCGTGTTTAATGGGGCGAAGACTTCCTCTCACACCTTCCTGTTCACTTCAATCCATCTTTAACTCACAAAAAAAAAAAACCTCACTTTTATTAATAAAGCTGCATGTTGCCAATTTTCTTCACGATACAAAATGCATAGTGAATATATTATGATTCAATAAGTCGCGAGTCATCACTTTATAATCTAGCTGCATTAAGTGTGCGCGCTCAAGGGACGAGTGTCCCGCGACAGAGTGTGCATCAGCCGGATGCAGTATCTCCCCATTAGATCAGGACATTTGCGCAACTCATAGAAGATGAATGCCAGTTTTGGAGTTTGTAGTTATTTACATGACCTGCTTCTGTATTATTTGAACATTAATAAAGCTATAACGCATTAAATATAACTGCATTTAAGATGTAACGCCCGGGTGTTTCCTTTTAATGAGCTCCGGCTCTGCTTATCCCACAACGAGAGTGCTTCTGTATTTACTTATTTGGTATTTTTGTATAATTCCCTTGTACTTTGCGATCTACATAAGCTCAAGATGTTTGGAAAGTTTCGAGTGCAACTGGACGGTGAACTGCAGTGCTGCTCTCACGCGTCATCATTACCATTTAATGTGATCTCATGTTACGTTAAATGAGATCAAACGACTATTCGACAGTTAAAATGTTTTATTGTCGATGTTGTCGATAACGTCGACTAATCGTTTCAGCCCTACAGTTGATTCATATTTTTTTAATTGCACATTTTGAAAGTGCTAAAATATGATTACATATTCTTCTTCTCCAATCAAAAAGCATTTATTACCTTATTAGGAAAGAAAACAAAACTATACGTAACAATATAATGCTTTATTAACATTTTACAAACAACGCCTTGCACTGTATTACGATAGAAATGCATTAAAATAGCACCAATTCAAATAACATTAAACATTTCCCAAAGTCTAAGAGGGAAGTTGACTAATTGAAAGAATTAGTTTCCTCATAGGTTGAGTATTCATTGCAATAGGCATTAAATCTTTTAAACTTTCATCCTCACAATATTAATCACCTGGCTATCCATTTTGATACAGCAATCGTGAAGCTGCATTCACATTTGAATCTGCAATAGGGCGTCAATGCCAGCATCAAGCACCGCTTTGAACTTCACGTGAAAAGCACTTGCAGACAATGACTCATCCTGCAATTTTGTGATTAGGGGTTTGGGTAAATATATATATTTTCCAATGCATCTCGATCTTCATTTGAATGATCTCTATATCAATTCTTAAATCCCAAGATCAATCTTTCACTCTCTGTGGCAACCCTCTATAATGCAACCAAATCTCAAGCTATGCGACTAAAAATGTCTGATTTGCCACTGGCTAGTAAATGTTGAGATTTCACTCACCAGCGATTGAGTAGTATAGTGCTCTAGTATTACTTTCACTGCAGCTGAATGTAAAAGTTTGGTTAAACCCGTTCTGTGTGTCCAAGGACGAGATCCACGGATCTATATGTCATTGAATAAATGTCTCTTTTAATACCCTTTCTGTTTCTTACAGTCAGTTCTTGATTAAAAACGACAAAAAAAAAGAACATTTAATTCTAATCACACCAAATAAATTATGCACATCTTGTTTCATTATATGCACTTACTGGCTGATGCAGGTAGTCTTAAAGAGACATTACTGATTTAGCGCATGTTCTACATATAGATTAGCAGAGAGCAGAGTACAGGTACAGAGCCAATGAAATGGAGTTGTTTTAGCACATCCCAGCTAAGCTGAGGTCAGAGTGCAGGGTCAGCCATGATATGGCACCACAGGAGCAGATAAGGTCAAGGGCCTTGCTCAAGGGCCCAACAGTGGTGTCTTGGTGGTGTTGCTTGGTTGGTGTTGCTCAAGGGCCCAACAGTGGTGACTTGGTGGTGTTGCTTGGTTGGTGTTGCTCAAGGGCCCAACAGTGGTGACTTGGTGGTGTTGCTTGGTTGGTGTTGCTCAAGGGCCCAACAGTGGTGACTTGGTGGTGTTGCTTGGTTGGTGTTGGGGTGTTGAACCCCCGACCTTCTGGTCAGTAACCCAGAGCCTTAACCGCTGAGCCACCACTGCCCCATCAATGTAAATACTTGTAAATAGTACAAATTATGCAAGTAAACAATACAAATGTAACAAAGAAATATATACAACATAATTTATGAAATTTCAAGACATTAATTGATGGAATAGACTGAATTTAAACATTATTTAAACACTAAAATGTGAGCAATTTGATGAAAAACTAATGATAAAATATAGTTTGTAAAATGTATATTTTTAAAATTGTACCTAGAAGGTTCCTTTATCATTAAGAGCATTAGCCGAGGGAGAATTTCTTTCATATGGATGTACCTATATCACTGTAAAGGACTTGATTTTGTCCCATCTCAGCTGGTTTTGTACATCAAATAGCATTAAGAGGTCCTTTATTTATCTTTTGATCAATGACATGGAATCGCTGTTGTGTGTGCTAGTGCGTGTTGTGGTGTGTGTCAGTGTAAAGACTCCGGGCGGACACATCGCAAAGGTTCTGCCCTACTCCAACCTGTGTTCAGCTCTCACACGGAGCTGAATAAAATGTCAAAATCTGATGTCAAAATGTTTTAAATTAATCGTTTGTGTTGACGTGTTATCTTTGACAGCTCTAAGTGTATATAAATGGAAAAAAAGAGACATAAATGGGGTTGTAATAGACAACAACAAACAGTTCCATGTACCAAGACAGTACCATTTACAAATGAGATTTTCATTATCAGGTTCATTCTCACCTGATAGAGATCATACATGAACATTTGGCCCATCTTATAGACAGGTATGGTGGCGTAGATGGTGCAGTTAAGCCCCAGTTTTCCTACAGCGTACGGCAAAGCACCCAGATGCAAATGATCAGGGTGAGAGAGCAACACTGCGTCCACCTGATGAACATACCTGAACGAGACAAGACAGGAAGTGCAGATCACATTCAGGAAGTGCTCTAAATAATTTCAGACATTCTTATGAGTGTCTCATACCGTTTCAGGGAGTCAATGATGTCCATGGAGAAGCTTTCATCCCAGCCACAGTCCAACAGGAAGCGGAACTCGTCCACCTGTAACAGGTAACACAGAGCTGATTCCTCCTGGACGCCAGACAAAGCGGTCAGCTTGATGATGGACGTCATTCTGCTATCTGACCAATCACACTGAAAAGACAGAAAACACAACATCAGAACATTAACACAATGAACATTTTAAACACAACACCAACATGAATGTGTTCTTGAAGATTTGTTTGTACTGTATCTTAATCAGCAGAATATTTCACAGAAGTCAGAGAGTAATAAAAAAGTACCAAAATGTACAATGGTACTAGCATACATTTTTGGATAAATACCATATATATATATATATATATATACATACATACTGGTGGTCAAAAGTTTGGAATAACGTACAGATTTTGCTCTTATGGAAGGAAATTGGTTCTTTTATTCACCAAAGTGGCACAAAGTCTAGTCAGGACATTACTGATGTAAAAAACAGCACATCACTATATGAAAAAAGTCATTTTTGATCTTATCCTTGAGTAATCATGCTAAATTGCTAATTTGTTACTAGAAAATCACTTGCCATTATATCAAACACAGCTGAAAGCTTTTGATTCATTAAATGAAGCTTAACATTGTCTTTGTGTTTGAGTTGCCACAGTATGCAATAGACTGGCTTGTCTTAAGGTCAATATTAGGACAAAAATGGCAAAAAGAAACAGCTTTCTCTAGAAACTTGTCAGTCAATCATTGTTTTGAGGAATGAAGGTGATACACTTGACAAAAGGTGTAACTACAGTCTTCAAAGACAAAGCACAACTGGCTCTAACAAGGACAGAAAGAGATGCGGAAGACCAGATGTACAACTAAACAAGAGGATAAGTACATCAGAGTCACTAGTTTGAGAAATAGACGCCTCACATGTCCTCCGCTGACAGCTTCATTGAATTCTACCCGCTAAACATCAGTTTCATGTACAACAGTAAAGAGAAGAGCTCTTATGGGAAGAATTGCAAAGAAAAAGCCACTTTTGTAACAGAAAAAACTAAATGAAAAGGTTCAAGTGGGCAAAGAAACACAGACGTTGGACAACAGATAATTGGAAAAGAGTGTTACGGATCTGAACCCCATTGAGCTTTTGTGAGATCAGCTAGACTGTAAGGTGAGTGCGAAGTACCCGACAAAACAGACTATGGCAAGTGCTACAGGAAGCGTGGGGTGAAAGGTCACCTGAGTATCTGGACAAACTGAGAGCTAGAATGGCAAAGATCTGCAAAGCTGTAATTGCTGCACGTGGAGGATTTTTTTATGAGAACTCTTTGAAGTAGTTTAAGAAGTTGTGAACATTTTTGTCAAACTGTAATAGTAATTTTTCACATTATTAATGTCCTGATTATACACTGTGATCAGTTGAATGCCACTTTGGTGAATAAAAGTACCAATTTCTTTCCATAAGAGCAAAATCTGTAAATTATTCAAAACTTTTGTCCACCAGTGTATATATATGTATACACTGTATGTTTATGGCAATATGTGTTTTAGTACAATGGGACTATTTGAAATGTATTTTACAATTAGGGTAATCCTTCAGTAATTCCAAGTTTTTTGGACATGCACCATGGCATTCTATGAAACACCTTGAAATACCATGTTATAAACATGGTAATCAATCAGTACCATGGTATTTCATCTGATTCCATCAGTCTTCCATGTTACCACCCAAGTAATCTTTGTAAACCACTTAAAAAAACAGCACAATATAAAAACAACATGCAAAAACATGCATTTGTTTCGAGCAAATAAACACTATGATAACAGGTGAGTTCAGGACTGTACAGTTGATCTAGCCAGATTTACAAGTAATAAATGATTACTTGTGTATTTCAAGACAAAGTAAAACTTCTCACATCTAACTGAATGAAAACAACAGGCAGCCTATCAAATAAACAGAGTAGCTTAAAAATCGGACAACGCTTGTAAAAATAAGTTTGCATACCCATATCCCGCAATGTCAGTTTTGATTTCAGACGGTTTGATAGCTAATAAGTGCTGAAAATCGATCAAAAATCATCTTTAGTTGATATTTGTAACTCAAATGTGCAGCATGAGTCCAGCAGCCATTACTCTGCTCCTGACGTCACTGGACTCAACCACTGACAGGACTAGGGAGGTAGTAAAGCGCAAAGCGTGCTGATTTACGTAATTAAAATCTATGAGAACGTTTCAATAATTATTTACTTATTTCATAACTCGATAAAACCTGTATACATGATTTTACCAATTTTAGAAAATACTTAAAATGCAACAAAACTATTAATAACCCTGACGTTAAACAGACGTGATGACGTTTGGTAAAGTCCTGTAATCTCTGACCGGCTAATGCTGCTGTGCTCGTAACACACAGAAGGTAAATTAGTTTAAAATCCACATTTATTTAATCGACAAACGTATTTTATGTTTACTAAGGGATAATTCATTTTGAATATTTAATTAAGATTATATACAAGCTTTCTGTGCTAGTAATTTAAATGAAATCCACATGTTTGTCGGAGGAATTGTGCAGACGTAGGCCTAGAACAGTCACCTTCACATAAATATACACAAATTATTATATAAACGTAATTATATTTTATGCTTTTTTTTACTTCAGTGGCATTTTTGCGATATATTTGTACATTATACATTTTTTGCGTTATGTTAGAGTCTGTAAGTTTGTGTTATAAAGATTTGCTCATGAGAGAGAGAGAGAGAGAGAGAGAGAGAGAGAGATAGATGTTTAGATAGATAGATAGAAAAACGTTTACATACACCTTAGCCAAATACATTTAAACTCAGTTTTTCACAATTCCTGACATTTAATCGTAGAAAACATTCCATGTCTTAGGTCAGTTAGGATCACTGCTTTATTTTAAGAATGTGAAATGTGAGAATGATTTATTTAATCACATTCCCAGTGGGTCATAAGCTTACATACACTTTGTTAGTATTTGGTAGTATTGCCTTTACATTGTTTAACTTGGGTCAAACTTTTTGAGTATCCTTCCACAAGCTTCTCACAATAAGTTGCTGGAATATTGGCCCATTCCTCCAGACAGCACTGGTGTAACTGAGTCAGGTTTGTTGACCTCCTTGCTCGCACATGCGTTTTCTGTTCTGCCCACAAATTTTCTATCGAATTGAGGTCAGAACTTTGTGATGCCCACTCCAATACCTTGACTTTGTTGTCCTTAAGCCATTTTGCCACAACTTAGGAGGTATGCTTGTGGTCATTGTCCATTTGGAAGACCCATTTGTGACTGAGATTTAACTCCCTGGCTGATGTCTTAATGATGTTGCTTCAATATATCTACATCATTTTACTTATGATGGCATCTATTTTGTGAAGTGTACCAGTCCCTCATGCAGCAAACACCCCCACAACATGATTCTGCCACCCCCATGTGTCACGGTTGGGATGGTGTTTTTCGGCTTGCAAGCCTCACCCTTTTTCCTTCAAACATAGCAATGGTCATTATGGCCAAACAGTTAATTTTTTGTTTAATTAGACCAGAGGACATTTCTCCAAAAAGTAAGATCTTTGTACCCATGTGCACTTGCAAACTGTAGTCTGGCTTTTTATGGCAGTTTTGGAGCAGTGGCTTCTTCCTTGCTGAGCAGCTTTTAAGGTTATGACGATATAGGACTCATTTTACTGTGGATATAGATACTCGTCTACTTGTTTCCTCCAGCATCTTCACAAGGTCCTTTGCTGTTGTTCTGTCATGGTTAAATTTACATTATATTCATGATGTTAGTCAGAGGGGAACTGGCCCCCACAGTGAGTCTGGTTTCTCCCAAGGTTATTTTTCTCCATTAATCTACATCTTATGGAGTTTTGTGTTCCTTGCCACAGTCGCATTCAGCTTGCTCACTGGGGTTATTAATACAATTATTATTTAATTACTTTTTTGTTTTAAACACGATTAACAATCGTATTTTATCTAATTACACAATGATGATTCATCGACATTATAGGCATTATAGTTTTATCATCTGTAAATGCCTGATCTTCCGCAAAGCTGCTTTGAAACGATGTGTGTTGTGAAAGGTGCTATACAAATAAAATTGAATTGACAAAGTAGATGTCCTAATCAACTTGCCAAAACTATAGTTTGCTAATATGAAATCTGTGGTGTGTGGATTTTTGCCAATAACGGATAGTTCCAGAAATCTGTTATTGGTGCCGATTAATCGGCAAAACCGATATATCGGTCAACTTCTAGTAATATATGTGCAAGGTAGGGGTATGTACAGTTATTGAATTAAATATGAGTGAATTTACATATGCACATGACATATTTATACATTATTACACTATGGGAGTCCTGACGGCAGTTTAACCGTTCATGTGGTAAATGGCCTGTGGGTAAAAACTGTTCTTGTACCGTTCAAAAACGTAGTATTCAGTTAGAAAAATCCTTATTTGTTTGAGTTAGCAGAAGCAGTTTTTCCATTTTGTTGTTGATGGAGCGGACATCCGCCAGATGAATACTCGGCAGTGGAGTCCTAAAGTCACATTGACGAAGCTTCACAAACGTGCCGGTGTGCTTCCCTCGCTTGTGTCTCTTGGAGCACTTGTAGAGCACTGCTGCGCCTCCAAATAAGATGTCGACTACAACGTCAGAATAATCAAACACTGGCAAAAAATGATCAGGTATTCTCTGCCAAATATACAGCAGTTCATCCCTGGTGAAACTGATTGGTGCCACCGCGGCACCATCTTTTTCATAGATAGATAGATAGATAGATAGATAGATAGATAAAGATACAGGTAGAAATGCAGATATTTCCATGACGGCAACATTGACATAGTGCCGTATGTTCATGTATTGCTTATTTAATCCTTTAAAACTAAGAAAGCAGAATAATGTGAAATGCAATGAAATCGTCCAACTTCATTTCTGTCTTTTCTTTAATTGCAGGCATCATGGTGAACTTTGCTGCAGCGATTCGTGAGCATTGGGTCAATATTTTGGTCCCTCTGGGTTTTGTCATCGGGGTTTACCTGGACAGACGGAACGATCAGAAACTCACAGCATTCAGGAACAAGAGTGCTTTATACAGCAGGTGATCTCTCTTTATATAAAGGAATTTTAAAACTATGGTGCATCTTGCTAAATGAATTATATTTCTTAATCTCAAACTTTGATTTTAGGGAACTAAAGCCCAGTGAGCAGTACACCTGGAAGTGAGATTGTCCCTGCAGTGCTATTTATTGGACCCTCTGCCCAGTTCACTGTCCGAATGTGTATACTGTCTGTTCCACTACTGTGTCCCTGATTCAAAGGATGTTGGCACAATAAAGTTTCCATTTAGTTCTGTTAAGATGTTTGGTTTTTATTTTTCAGCAGGCAAGGTGATACATGTGAATGAGTTCGACAAAAATAGAAACTTTACAGTTTGTTTTTTTTGTGCACGTTTTTGTAAAGGGATAGTTCACCCAGTCATTTTCTCACCCTCATGCCATCCCAGATGTGTATAACTTTCTTTATTCTGCAGAAATACACAACTTTATCTGCCATTTAAATCAGGTGATTCTGTTCAACCTCTCTTGGAATGTATTGAATACATAAAAAGTGGTTATCGAGTAACTTTCTCCAGCTAAACAATGATAAGACTGAAATGATTATTTTTGGTTCTGCTGAATCTAGAAGCGTTCTTGCTAACAAGCTTGGCCAACACTTCCACATGTTAATTTGCATGTGAGGAATCTTGGTGTCTATGGCATGGGGGGGCGTGGTCGTGTGTCGGTCTGCAAGTGGATCCAGGAAGCTCCACTGACGAGTGTGCTATTGTTTGGTTTTGTTTATGTTCAATGTACAAACCATAAAAGATGACCTTCAGTGCAATAAGATAGAGATTCACAAGCACATGGCGATCCAATCTTCAAAATGATTATAATAAATTCATCTAATAAGATAAATAATGTTATTTTGATATCAGTACTATTCACATACACGTTTGCGCCAGCCATACTGCCGAACTTTTGAAGAATGGAGAGCACTTGTCATACAGTCGAAGAGAACGCTTGAGGATTGAGCATTCTGAGGGAACATCCACTCTGACAACAAACAATAACATCTGTCAATAAATGCTAACTTCAAACTTCCATAGTTAAACATACATCGATCCTTTACAGAAGTATTACATATATTGACATGACAGCTATTTCAATTAAGAATTCTTGCACAACAGCATAATAACACATTTGTAACATGTTCATGATATTTTCTCAACTACTAATGGTAAGAAAGTCATGTTTTTTTTTTTTTTACACCTACAACTGAATATATAAGTAGTCATAGTAGCATGCAAGTGTGTACATGTATAAAGATTCTGCAAAGCACCATGTGAACATTGTTTATATAAGGAGCAATGTAATGGATACTGCACATTATATCACCATTTTTTTTATAAATGGACATGAAATATTGATTTGAGTTCAAGTTATTTTATTATGAGTGTAGAAAGAGACCACAGAGTGATATAAGCGACAGTTCTAATCATAATTATAGTGGCAAGAAAAAGTATGTGAACCTCGCCCGGCTGATTGCAATCATTCTCCCCCAGCCGTCCCTCATCGCTCTGCCATCGCTTGGCAACGTGTTCTGCGTCTGTGGTCAACCTTTGTGTTTGTGCAATTTCATACCTGAAGAAGATTTTGGCTTGAGCCGGATGAACGAGCCACTGGAACAGTCTTCTGACACTCTCTCTCTCTCTCTCTCTCTGTGCTGTTGTTGACCTTTGACAGATCTGTTAGGAGTAAATCAAGAGCTGGACTGTCAAATCCATCACATCACTTTTTGGTCAGATGCCATTCTCTTTCTTTTTGGTTTAATTTGCTGGTGGAGCATCAACGTTCAATGTAGAATTTCTTTAGAATACTTGAGAATAACATGATGCTACCATGGTTCAAGTGCAAAAAAAAAAAATAAATAATTTATAATTGTAAGATTTAATTAATTGTATAAGATAGGCCATCATAATTAACAATGCATTTTCTTAACAATAGTATTCATTTAGCACAAAATTCCATCCACACATTAGAATAATTTGTATAATTAATGTTTATTATTGAAACCACAATGCCAAAACTTTATTTGAATCTTATTCAAAATGTTACATGTTGCATATTCAATGTATATTTAATATGAAATATAATCTGGCACTGATTTGCTGGACTTTTAATGTAACTGTGTCACTGCTATTAGTTTATTTTCCCCTTTAAGACGCTTCTTATCATGCAGAAATTATATATGTTTGCATACAAACACTTATACCTGCTTAAACCCTTTTGGTGCTGTTCCTCCTGGTAATAACTGATAAATAGAAACGTGGGCATTTGTTTTCTCTCCAGGGAAACATTTCAAACACATGAAGGCTTTTCTTCTGCAAGAGAGAAAACAAACAAACAGCGTTTATACTGCCACCCACAGGCCTGGAGCTAAACAAACATGTTTAAAACTCTTTTTTTATCCACCATACCTGTGTCTATATTGTATATATAAAACGTAAAAGACATGTATGTCAACACTTTCATTTTTTTTTTTTTTTAGCATTCCAGGCGGATATTTTGCCAAAATGTACCAGAAATAAATGTAAACAGACATCGTCACCCTCCGTTCTAAGCGCTAGATGGAAGCACGCGCGTGCACTGAACAGAAACGTCGCGCGCGTGTCCGCTTTCCAAGCATTCGATCGCGCACGCGCACCGGCGTCGCTGCTGACTGCGTGAGCGCGTATGCGTTTTGCTGCACCTCAGATTCAGAGACGGAGTGTATTCAGCAGCCGTTTACCGGGCCGTTTCTATCCGTTACCGACACCGTGGACAAGCTAAAGGACCGCAGTTTATGAGGACTGACGTGTGATGTAATGGATTTATACTGAGGTAAAGTAAAAATAACGATAGTGTCGTCCGTTAGCGGGTTGGTTAGCAGCGGCTAACATCAAACACAAACAGATGGTGGAAAATATTGTTGTTTATCACTAATATATGTCTGATTTGAGTCATAATAATGCTCTATGTTTTATAATTTAAGCATTTGGATTGAATATGTGTGATTTGTAGTATATGAGTCTTAAGCACTACAGGGAATATATAGAAGTTTGTGATTTAAAGGATGCATTGCACGGATCTGATCAATAATATCAGACACACACTTACCTGATATGATCAGTAATATTAGGAACACACTGACCTGATCTGGTAAATAATATCAGACACACTGACCTGATCTGATCAGTAATATTAGGAACACACTGATCTGATCAATAATATCATACACACTGACCTGATCTGATCAATAATATCAGACACACACTGACCAGATCTGATCAATAATATCAGACACACACACTGACCTGATCTGATCTGTAATATTAGGAACACACTGATCTGATCAATAATATCATACACACTGACCAGATCTGATCAATAATATCAGACACACACTGACCAGATCTGATCAGTAATGTCAGACACACTGACCAGATCTGATCAATAATATCAGACACACACACTGACCTGATCTGATCAGTAATATTAGGAACACACTGACCTGATCTGATCTGTAATATTAGGAACACACTGATCTGATCAATAATATCATACACACACTGACCAGATCTGATCAATAATATCATACACACACTGACCAGATCTGATCAATAATATCAGACACACACTGACCAGATCTGATCAATAATATCAGACACACACTGACCAGATCTGATCAATAATATCAGACACACACTGACCAGATCTGATCAATAATATCAGACACACACTGACCAGATCTGATCAATAATATCAGACACACACTGACCAGATCTGATCAATAATATCAGACTCCAGAATGATCTGATCTCATTTTGGAAATCTCATTTTGGAAGTCTCTAGAATTCCATTATGTTATACAAGTCTGATGCTATGATCTGATCTTGATCATATGTTCTTCATATTTGTTTTCTCTGTGATGTTTTGAGTCTGATATTATTGATAAGATCAGAACATGCCATTGTGTGTCTGATATTCGAGTGTCAGACTTGTATACACTTAAATATCAGACACCAGATATTAGAGCTGGTTATCGATACAGATTTCCTGATTCAATTCCGATTCGATATTGATATCGATAGGTATATTTTAGTTATAATGTCCCTTTTGCTTGCATATTAAATTAATTATCTACAGACATATGCTATGAATTATACAGGGGACCTTCATTAATTTGACTAATTATATTTTATAATAATTTTTTTATAATTTTGGTCACATTTTAGCATTTTTAAAATGAAAAAATCTATATATTTAACCAATAAATATTATATTGCATATATTATATTTAGTTATATTTGCATTGTTTAATTGCATAATTAGTACTATTTACAGGTATTTAGATTGATTTGTTGAAACACATGCTAAAAACTGGTACTGTCTCTTTAAGGAAACCCGGCATTTCTGTAAACAGCGTCTTTAAATTAGTGCATGCTAATGTGAGAGACTTGAATGGCTTCAGGTGCTATGCCTGATTGCAATTAAATGTTTATTTTTTTTTTGTTTGTTTATGATCAACAACTGATTGTAGAGAACAGACAGGGTATCCACATTATTTTTCAGCAAAACAGGGGTGCCGCCATTATCAACCATGCATGTGGACCACTTTTGGTTTAAACCACTTCCAGCTATTTTAGCTATGCAATTATACTACATTATGATGCTTTATATTACAGGCTGGCAATAAATGTAGAAATATTATTATAAATAATAAAAATTTTCATAAACTCATTTGTTTGGAAATGTATCAAATTTTGCCATCGTTTATCCACACACTGTTGCACTGGCAGAATTAATTAAATCAGGCGCTGACAGGACAGACCTTGGCGCCGTCTTGACATGCCTCCACAAACTTTTCAAAACCTACAGAGTGCAGAAAGATGCTGGGAAAATGCTGCTTCAACTTTCTTTGCAACAAAATAATAAACAAGAATTAATCTCCGTTCTTTTCAGAGAGCATTCTCAATATCTTAGAGGTGCATAGTAAACCGAAACGATGATCTTGCATTTAGCTTGACTTATGAAACGTCACCTTTTGAAATAAATAAATAAACAGAAAGTGTTTTTCGGCCAAGCAAACACGATAATCACAAAATGGTCAATCATCGGAGGTAATGCAGGTGTTGTGTCAAAGTCTGTTTCCCCTAGGTTAGTGTTCCCCGTAACGCCGTTAAACATTAAACAGGGGGAACAGACTTCGACCCTAACCTTAAGGGGAAACATAGGGGGAACAGACTTCGACCCTAACCTTAAGGGGAAACATAGGGGGAACAGACTTCGACACTAACCTTAAGCGGAAACATAGGGGGGAAGAGACTTCGACCCTAACCTTAAGGCAGTGGTCGGTAACCCAAAACGTTGAAAGAGCCATATTGGACAAAAAAAAAAAAAAACATCTGTCTGGAGCCGCAAAAAATTAAAAGTCTTATATAACCCTTATAATGAATGCAACACATGCTGTAAGTGTTATATTAGCTTTGTTTGCCACCTAGTATCAAAATGATAAGTAGGCTACAAATACATAATGAGCATTCATGATTAAATGTTTATGTTCCCTGCAGCGCATCCTGGAGAGAATGACGCACCACGTGACTAATCTACTGTACGGTGGTGCTTTAAGTTTCACTTCCATTATAATTTTAATGTTTTATGTTTCCTTGCATTTATGAAATTAAAGAAATACAATAAAGAAATCAGATTTTTGATGTCATTTTTACTTTAGTATTCGAAACAACAACAAAATGTGCAACGTGCATAGGCCACCTGTAATTTCAGACCTCCCCATGGAAATAAAATGCAGTCCTCTTCAATCCTCAATAATACAATAAGCTACAATACAATCCTCTTCTCTTTCCCCCCTTATCTTGGCAACAGACAGTGCAATAAAACAGCAGCCTTTTGAAACGAACTGGAAAAGTCTTTAAAACATGCATAAAACATGCATTAAAACAGTGTAAAACGCACTAAAAACATAAAAGCAGCCCAGTCATGCCCTTGACAAAAATAATACAGCCTAACTTCGATTTCTGTGCATTGTCCCCATCTCTTTAGCAAATGCCACGGAGTTTGGAGATGCAATCCACTTCTTAAATTTATCTTTGCGCTCCTCTAATTTCTCCAGAAGTAATGCAATCGCACTTTTTCTCTCACTCCCAACTGGGTACTTGACTGCAAATGTAGCATGCTTTCCCTGGAAATGTCTTTCCACATTACTCTTTTGTTATTTGACAACTTCTCATTACAAAGCAAACATGCAGGCAATCCCTCCGCATTGGCAATGAAAGCAAATGATTCGGTCCAAGAACTGTTGAATCCTCTGTTCTCCTCAGCTATCTTTCTCTTTTTTCCCTTGGGATCCATGGCCCATGACACACCCGCCGGTTTGTTTGTTTGTTTGTCACGCCGATCTGACAGAAACGTGTGTCGCAGTCTATGACGTAAATTCTTCGTTGACAGAAATGTTGAAATTAAATATTTATTACACAAATTTTACAACGTTGAAAAACTTTAAGAATGTTTGTCATGTTTTTCCTCCTGCAGAAATTCTATTAAAAATTTTTTTTTCCATTTTCATATTTTTGAAAAAGCTCCAGGGAGCCACTAGGGCGGCGCTTAAGAGCCGCATGCGGCTCTAGAGCCGCGGGTTGCCGACCTATGCCTTAAGGGGAAACATAGGGGGAACAGACTTCAACCCTAACCTTAAGGGGAAACATAGGGGGAACAGAATTCGACCCTAACCTTAAGGGGAAACATAGGGGGAACAGACTTCGACCCTAACCTTAAGGGGAAACATAGGGGGAACAGAATTCGACCCTAACCTTAAGGGGAAACATAGGGGGAACAGACTTCGACCCTAACCTTAAGGGGAAACATAGGGGGAACAGACTTCGACCCTAACCTTAAGGGGAAACATAGGGGGAACAGAATTCGACCCTAACCTTAAGGGGGAACAGACTTCGACCCTAACCTTAAGGGGAAACATAGGGGGGAACAGACTTCGACCCTAACCTTAAGGGGAAACATATGGGGAACAGACTTCGACCCTAACCTTAAGGGGAAACATAGGGGGAACAGACTTCGACCCTAACATTAAGGGGAAACATAGGGGGAACAGACTTCGACACTAACCTTAAGGGGAAACATATGGGGGAACTGACTTCGACCCTAACCTTAAGGGGAAACATAGGGGGAACAGACTTCGACCCTAACCTTAAGGGAAACATAGGGGAACAGACTTCGACCCTAACCTTAAGGGGAAACATAGGGGAACAGACTTCGACCCTAACCTTAAGGGGAAACATAGGGGAACAGACTTCGACACTAACCTTAAGGGAAACATAGGGGAACAGACTTCGACCCTAACCTTAAGCGGAAACATAGGGGAACAGACTTCGACCCTAACCTTAAGGGGAAACATAGGGGAACAGACTTCGACCCTAACCTTAAGGGGAAACATAGGGGAACAGACTTCGACACTAACCTTAAGGGGAAACATAGGGGAACAGACTTCGACCCTAACCTTAAGGGGAAACATAGGGGAACAGACTTCAACCCTAACCTTAAGGGGAAACATAGGGGAACAGACTTCGACCCTAACCTTAAGGGAAACATAGGGGAACAGAATTCGACCCTAACCTTAAGGGGAAACATAGGGGAACAGACTTCGACCCTAACCTTAAGGGGAAACATAGGGGAACAGACTTCGACCCTAACCTTAAGCGGAAACATAGGGGGAACAGACTTCGACCCTAACCTTAAGGGAAACATAGGGGAACAGACTTCAACCCTAACCTTAAGGGGAAACATAGGGGAACAGACTTCGACCCTAACCTTAAGGGGAAACATAGGGGAACAGAATTCGACCCTAACCTTAAGGGAAACATAGGGGAACAGACTTCGACCCTAACCTTAAGGGGAAACATAGGGGAACAGAATTCGACCCTAACCTTAAGCGGAAACATAGGGGAACAGACTTCAACCCTAACCTTAAGGGGAAACATAGGGGAACAGAATTCGACCCTAACCTTAAGGGGAAACATAGGGGAACAGAATTCGACCCTAACCTTAAGGGGGAACAGACTTCGACCCTAACCTTAAGGGGAAACATAGGGGGAACAGAATTCGACCCTAACCTTAAGCGGAAACATAGGGGGAACAGACTTCGACCCTAACCTTAAGCGGAAACACAGGGGGGAACAGACTTCGACCCTAACATTAAGGGGAAACATAGGGGGAACAGACTTCAACCCTAACATATAGCAATAAAAAAAAAATTTAAGTGGTTTTTTTTGTGTGCGTAAGTGTTCATTACGCGCGCACTTTATTTGGTTAAAAGGCCATTTGAATGAAAATGAGCAGGAGACAGCAAATTTTGCAAACTTTTTTTATGCATTTCTACTTTGTTGATAACAGAACAGCACAAAAAGTGGATGGAAACTTGGTTATTGTAGTGGAGGATTGCACAAAAAGTAAAAGATTGATCTATGGCTTTTGAGATTTGATATCGAACCAAATTTAAAAATACAGTTAATCAATTTTTTTTTTGCCCAGCCCTACTAGATATTTTGAGTTGGGCTACTCAGATGTTATTGGCAAATAAAAGCTTATGTATGAATTTGAGAGCAGATGTGTGACAGTTGGTATTTGGGGTGCTGCTGGCTATTTGTATGTGGGAGTTAATCATTTGTTGTTTCAAATCAGCTGTTTTACTCATAACCCATCTGTGCAGGTCATACCTCATCGCACATTTTATTCATGAAGGAAAATAATAGCATTTAATGTGTCCAGTGGCTCTGCTTTGGTAATGGATGACCATCTGTGCAAAACGGCAACAGTTCAGGCGTGACTAAAACAAATGTTAAATCAGTAGACCATTTTTATAGTCCAACAGCAATGTCTTATGTCTGATGTGTAATGTTAGGCTTGTTTGGAATTAAGACGAAATTTTAATTGAGATTTTTCGAAGTACTTTTTGGTGAAATGTGTACGATAGTACATGAGGTTTTGGTGTTTTAATGGGCTAAAGTGTTTGGAAGTGGCATTTGTGAATCATTTACTTTAAGGTGTGGGTAAATAGGGGTAACAATGTCATGGCTGTTAAGAAGATAGTGGTCTATGAATGTAGTTTGCTGTTGATACTAATTCCTGTTGGCTTTAAAATCTTTTCCGTCAACTGGTTATGCTGAACCCATTGACTGACATCTGACAACCTGTTAGTTTAATTTCCTCTCATTGGTTTATGGCCCAATAATGTAAATATTGTGCAGCCAAGATCCTCAAAACAATCTTTATGGAGTCTTATTGAGTTATGAGCTGTTGAGAATTGAGTTAATCCTCCTATTGCATTCAGAATCTGCAGACTCCTTTTGCATTTACAGGTCAATTTTGACCTGGTGGAATTCAAGCTTATAAATCATTCATAATCCGATGGTTTTGCACGATTGCAAACATTATTAACCGATACATGTTATTAAATGCAGCACAGGATAACAGAAAAGTAGGTGACTGTGTTTCACCAGATGCGGAATATTGTAAACTGTCAAATAAAAACTAGTGGTCCACTGATATGAGTTTTTCAATGGCCGATACCTATACCGATGTCTAGAGAGCAGGATGGCTGACATAAATGCAGATAAACATACTACAATTTTACAAAAGCAACCCTTACAAAAAACAGTTCTGACAAACTTGCCGCAAAATTTCCCAATCGTTATTTTTAAATGCAAATGTACGGAGCTCCTCTGAGGACAGGGTGGGATTTTTTTTTTAAAGGGGTCATGACATGGTTTTTTTTATTGTATTATTATGTTCCCTTAGGTGCAATTATAGTATTAATATATTTTTTTTAAAGAAAAACTTTTAAAATCTAGTGATTTATGACCTTTTCCCACCCTGTTTCTCATCCTCTGATTCAAACAGTCTGTTTTGGGGGCGTTTCCATTTAAGACTTCAGTGTTAACGCCCACTGTTATGATTGGCTAACGCCAGTGCCTATGTATCAATTATTGACGCTCCCAGCCAGAACAATATGCAAGTAAACTAAGTAAAAACACTGTGATTATTCATAATGAATGAAATTGCGCTTTAAAAAGTAGTTTAAAGTTTAAAATAGATTACTTACAGTTTGCGCCGTCGTTGTTCCCAGAATAGTCGGCACGGACTTATCTTTGAGCAACAGTTTTCTGGCAAAGCCAGCATCATATTGAGATTTGTTCTCAAAACAGTCATCCTTAAAATGTACAGAACAAACGCTTAAGTTAACACTGCCGTGACTGGAACGTCCGCAAAAAATAAACTGCATCCATTTTTCCCTGACGCCTGGATCTTTCGGCAGCTTATTCAGAGGTTTTGTTTGACCACAGCCAGGAACAGCACATCTGTGTGGCATCGTAATTTTCCTGTGCATAAGTAGTCTCTGTCAGAGCTCGCTGTCCATCGACTGAACACTTGTGAGGCGACGGCGATACTGAAATGAGCGTAGTTGTCTTGGCGCTTAAATCGTAGTTATCTTGTGCTGGAGGCGGTCATATGCAAACGCTGGTACGCCACTTCTAACCGACACGCCACTTCTAACCATGAATCCAGAACGAGCTGTATTTTGAGCTTGATTAAATAAATGATTCATTTAGAATGGGGAGGACGCCTTAAAATATTAAACTTGCAGGACGCTTTTAATGATACAAAGACCTCTTATATACCAAAAGATCAAGGCAAATTTGGTTTCTCATGTCATGACCCCTTTAAATAGTTTTGTGTTCTCTCGCAATAAAGGTACCATGATTTTACTGCAGTAACCATATTTTAACCTTGATATTCATAGTGAAACCATAGTGAAAATGCAGGAAAATTAAAACTATGGTTATAAAAACAATTTTTTTAAAGTTTTACGATGCAAATAAATGCCATAGTTTAACTATGGTTTTACAATAGCAATATTGTTGTAACACTTTAAAATAAGGTTACTACATTTGTTAACATTAGTTAACACGAACTAACAATGTACAATACTTTTACAGCATTTATTCATCTTGGTTAATGCTAATTTGCGAGGGCACGCAAAACTTGTAGCGAGTGGACGCAAAACTTGTTGCGAGGGAACGCAAAACCTGTAGCTAGTGAACTCAAAACTGTTTTGCGAGGGAACACAAAACTGTTTTGCGAGGGAACACAAAAGTTGTAGCTAGTGGAACACAAAACTTGTAGCTAGTGAGCGCAAAACTTGCAGCGAGGGAACGCAAAACATGTAGCGAGGGAACGCTTATGCAAGTGGACACAAAACGTACGTGAGTGGACGCAAATCTGTTTTGCGAGGGAGCGCAAAACGTGTAGCGAGGGAGCGCAAAACATGTAGCGAGGGAACGCAAAACTTGTAGCAAGGTAACGCTTATGCGAGTGGATGCAAAATGTACGCGAGTGGACGCAAATCTGTTTTGCGAGGGAATGCAAAACTTGTAGCTAGTGAACTCAAAACTGTTTTGCATGAGAACGCAAAGCTTATCCTTATAGCGAGGGAGCATGGCCTGCCCTTTAAGGGGCTACATACAAATGAGTTTGTGATATGCCACAAATGTTTTCCAGAAGTTTGAAAATGTCACTGGCAATGGTGAACCTGCAGCAAACCTTTTTATTTTTGCTTGTGAAAATAATGAGTGGTGAATTTGCTGCAAGTTTCTGTAAGGAAAATCAGATGAACACAAAATGTCTAAATTGAAACACTTTAGATGCAGTATTTTCTCAAATTTGCATAATCATGAAAAGAAAATTTTTTTTTACAACAGAAAGTGTCGAATATCTATTGGTAGATTTTGGAAATGACATGAGGTAAACACTTCTGTTTTTCGGCCAAGCAAACACGATAATCACAAAATGGTCAAGTAGCAGCCGATATATATTTCTATCAGTAATACATATATAGCACATTTACTGTCAAAATAAAAGCTCAAGGTGAAGTTAATGGGACAGAAATATATTTCTTTTGTGCAAAACAAATCTAATCCTCAAAATAAGAATACTTATCTTATGATGTGAAAGTACTTATCATGCTGGCTCCGCTCCCACTCTTCAATACCGTCTAGCGCCATGTGGGCACGCAGAGGTCTGGCAGCTGTTACCAGGGTTTTAAGATTTTATTAGGGTTAGACTAAATCTGTGAGCTGCCATAAGGCTGGGAATTAGACTGCTGGGTTTGTGCTTTTGTTCTCAGATAATGCGGGTGGAATTTTACTTCTTTGGCTCCGATGCTTTGGCTGATTATTATGGCCAATGCCACCACATATCTTTCCTGTAGTGACTGAGCTAAGATCAATAACTATGGGCATTTTTTAAAGGATAGCTTTGTTTATTTGACACAGTAAAGTCACTCTTTTAGGTTATGGGAAAAACCCTCTTAATAGATTTGAAATGGATGTTTATTAGAGTCTCATGACTTGTTTCACAGCACTGCTCTGTTTGAGTCTGATCTACTTTACTGAAGAGCTGATAGTTCTCACAGAGGCAAAACGATTTCTTTACTTTCATATCATGACAAATTCCCTCAGCCCAGAGTTCTGGATGAGACGTTCCCACCGAGTGAAGCTTTGAGAGTGCTTTTGGAGTTTGTTAGCCATATTTTTTCTGACACCTTAAAGCCCCAGGGTATTTGAAATGGAATCGGGCACAGACTCGAGCTAGAGTTTTATTATGCCAGAAAGGTAGGTCAGGTTTTTTCCTCTGTGTTTCTCTTTCTTTCTCTTCTTTGTTCTTGTTGTGCACTTCAATATCAGTTACAGGCTCTGGCCTAACTAAGATGACCGTACACCTTACGTGGACCTGATACATTATGCAGACATTCAAGTAATTGATTAAGGTTTGAGAATCCAGATTAGGTGCTGTTTTTCTTCATAATACCTTTATATTAGCCTGTTTACCCCAATGTTGTTCCAAAACCTTGACTTTCTAGGACTTTTTCTTCTGTGGAGCACAAAAGATGTTAAGCAGAATGACAGCCTCTGTAAACATTCTGTTTCCAAAAAAAAAAACATGTAAGTTAATGGTGACTAGGGCTGTCAAGATTAGGAAATTTGGCAAAACAAATAATTGCGATTATGATGACTAATTGTCAGTTTTAAAGGCTCTCACGATTATGAAGATTAATTTTCATACAAATTGTCATGCTTTTTAATAGGTATATGTGTGCTTCAAAAACCTTCAGAAGCCCTTTATTCATATTTATCCTTTACTTGATTTCCTTTATGGCTTTAAAAACATATGAATGACATTAACATATTTTACATAATAATATTTGAAATATTTCAAAATACTAGGGCTGTCACGATTATAAAATTTGGCTGACAATTAATTGTCAAACACATAATTGCGATTCTATTGACTATTTCTCTTTTAGGGTTTTCGCAATCAATTGTCATTTAAATGGTCATATTTCTCAAGATCATGTGTGTAGGTCCTCCTCGTGCCACCAAAACAGCTCTGACCCATCGAGGCATGGACTCCACAAGATCTCTGAAGTTGTTCTGTGGTATCTGGCACCAAGACATTAGCAGCAGATCCTTGAAGTCCTGTAAGTTGCGAGGTGGAGCCACTGTGGATTGGACTTGTTGGTCCCATAGAATTTGAAGTCCAAGTCAATACCTTGAACTTCGTTATGTTCCTCAAACCATTCACACTGCCTCCACTGGCCTGTCTTCTTCCCATAGTGCATCCTGCTGCCATCTCTTCCTCGGTTAAACAGCGCACGCGCACCCGGCCGTCCACATGATCTAAAAGATAACGTGATTCATCAGACCAGGCCACCTTCCGTTGCTCCGTGGTCCATTTCTGATTCTCACTTGCCCACTGTAGGCACTTTCAGTGGTGGACAGGGATCAGCATGGGCACTCTGACCCATGTGCAGCCAGCTGCGATGTACTGTGTGTTCTTACACACTTCTATCAAGTTTTTCAGCAATTTGTGCTACATTAGCTCTTCTGTGGGATCGGACCAGACTCCCCGCTCCCCACATATCACAAGTAGTGTATATCCTCATGAAATCTTTAAATATATTATTATATATTATTATATAAACTTCATCAACTCGCCTGGCACACCAACAATTTCAGACACCTTTGCCCACACATTGTGTTTTTTTTTTTTATATATCCCTGTAAGCAAACGGGTACAGATAATATATTACGGGGAAACCCGCCACGGCAATAATCAGATTCTCCTCCATTTTGTCTTCAGAACTAATGTTTGGTGGGAACCAAAGTTTACACTGTTGTGTTCTCTAAACTTCGCTAGAGCGGAGCACTTCTATACTCCAATAGGTTCCCGTCGAACCGCATCAAAGCTCATTACCATAATGTTGCCTGCACTTGAACTTTCCTCTGACGCCCACACCGCCCAAGACACGCTGGCTGCCATAGAAAATTAATGACTTCTGGTTGATTTGATGCTCTCGACGCCTCTAGTCTGAACGCACAATTACGCTTGCCCATTTTTCCTTTTTCCAACACATGAAATTCAAGAACCGACTGTTCACTTGCTGCCTAATATACCCCACCCCTTGACAGGTGCCATTGTAGCGAGATAATAACATTTACATTTACATTTACATGCATTTGGCAGACGCTTTTATCCAAAGCGACTTACAGTGCACTTATTACAGGGACAATCCCCCCGGAGCAACCTGGACTTAAGTGCCTTGCTCAAGGGCACAATGGTGGTCTTGAGCAAGGCAAGACCACCATCGTGGGGTTCGAACCAGGGACCTTCTGATTAACAGCCCTGTGCTTTAGCCACTACGCCGCCACCACCACTCAATAAATGTTATTAATTTCACCTGTCAGTGGATTTAATGTTGTGGCTGATCAGTGTATAAATCAAATAATAATATAGGGATATATGATTTCCTTGTAAGGCTTATAAACGGAGATTGACAAGAAAAATTACTGTTTCAAATATCTAAATATTTCGAAATACTTCAAATGTCTCTCTTTTTGGTCAAATTTAGTTTCGGTCTATTTTACATTTACACTGTTGTTTTTGGAGCTCATTAAAAACAATATAAAAAATATTTTTTTATTACATTTATATTATTTTATATTATGCAATAGTAAAATATTTCTGTCCTAATATCTTCACTTTCACATTGTCGCTGGAGTTTGGTGCGAACCTCCTCAGACACCACTTGCATCACAACTCCATGGTCCGCGGTGCAGCTCATTGAGATGGTCTGAGTTCAATTGAATGAGACATTCAAATACGCCTTTCATTTCCTTATTTTGACAGTTAAATGTGATTTGAATTTAAAGTGTACAATAATCGCTGTTACCTCAAATGACCACAGTTAGATTAAATGACTGCGATCAGATGATTATTTAATAAATGCGATGGACAAAATAGCATCTCCGTTTTATGTTCCACAAAAGAAAGTCATAGGCTACAGGTTTGGAACGACATAAGGGTGAGTAGATGATAACACAATTTTCATTTTTGTGTGAACTCTCCCTTTAAGAGAAGCAATAGAGTATGGTCGCAGCAGGACTGTTTCCAGTGGCATGTCTTTATGGAGCGAGATATTGAAGGTGTCTAATGATGTTGAGTCATGTAGTTTCTTTATAATTCCTTGTGTTCATTTTTTTTCTTTTTCTTCTGTATAAACCCTCTTCCTTGATGTGGAAATGAGAAAAAACACAGTGTGTGTGCAGTCATGTTGAATTAAAGTGCTAATTATAGAAAGCTCCGCTGCAGTCCAGCTCGGAGCTAATGGATTGTTAAATGAAAAGCAGCTAACTAGCAGCCCAGCACATCTATAATGGAAACATTCAGGATGAGTATAAATATCAGGTGGTCACTGTTTATCTACTTAATAAATCTGGGAGTGATAGGCCTACTTACAGAGGAAGGTTGTGTATTTTATGTCGGAGTACATACCCTTGGGTGATATTCAGTGTATCAAAAGAAAAAGTAATTCTTGCAGCCTAGATTCTTGTCTTGGCATCCACCCACAACACTACCATTTTGACCTCTAGTTTTGTATGTATATTTTGTAGGTTTTTTGATAAAAATCTAGAAGTCTGTTTATATTTGACCCTTAAATGCATGGGTGTTTCGACAAACACTATTACATACCTTGGGTCTTTAGCGACCGGGCACGTATATATATATATATAACAAATGGATGTACAAAATCCCAGATAGTGTCAAATTGTTTTATTTTTCATGCATCCAAAAAATTATGCTATATGAAATATGTAGAATAGGATTCATTACTTCCACGCTGAAATTTCATGGGATGCAACTGGCTGTCAAACACCTATTGAGCTATACATAAACTACATATATGTATGTTCACAGGCACTTTTTGAGTCTTAATAGACTTCCATGTTGCTTCTTTGTCAAATGTAAATCTAGTCAATCACTGACACATCAGCACCACCTTAGGTAAGAAATCCAGAATCCAGAATCGGTCTGTCTTCGCCGGCCAAAGGTGGTCAGCGCAGACCACAACGATCTGCCCAGGTCTGTCGGTCCTGGGTGAGTCCCATCCAATTGTGTCCCAGATCTTGTCGTAGCGAGTCGCGCCATCCTGTTGCAGGGCGCCCGCGTGGCCGCTTGATGTCGATCGGCAACCAGACGGTGACTTCGCGTGTCCATCTTTCGTCCGTCCGCCGCATCAGGTGCCCAGCCCAGCGCTTCTTGG
Organism: Xyrauchen texanus; assembly: GCF_025860055.1. Taxonomy (NCBI): domain Eukaryota; kingdom Metazoa; phylum Chordata; class Actinopteri; order Cypriniformes; family Catostomidae; genus Xyrauchen; species Xyrauchen texanus. Next base: position 3,183,457 of record NC_068303.1, read on the forward strand.
CCTTGTTGGCCAGGTCCACCGCGTTGGCCACCCTGGTCATGGCCCGCAGCTGCTCGTTGCGGACGTGGTCCTTTTAACCCCGACCATGTGGCGCTCCATTGCGCGTTCAGTCACGGCCAGCTTTTGTCGGTCGGCCGCTGTCGTTGCCCAGGTCTTGGCCCCGTAGAGCATGGCCGGCAGGACGGTGCTGTTGAATAGGGCGGCCCTGATGTCCGGGTCGATGGCTCTGTTCGTGGCCGTCTCGGCAATTGAGCCAAAGCTGACCCAGGCGGCTCGGCGTCGTCGTGCCAGTTCTCGACCAATCTTGTGGTCGGTAGTCAGCTCCTGGCCCAAGTAGATGTATCTATCGACTTGCTGGAGCTGGTGCTGGCCGACATGAAGGGTAGTGTCGGCCACCTGGTCGTTGCGCATCCACTTGGTTTTGGCCAGATTGATTTTGAGGCCGCACCGAGCGCCAGCCTGGTTGAGCTGGTCGAGCCGCTGCTGTACATCGACTGCCGAGCAGCCTATCGGCAAGATGTCGTCGGCAAAGCACAGGTGATTGAGCCAGCGGCCGTTGATCTTGAAGCCGATGCTCGAGGCAGGCGGTGAAAAGCTTGGGCGAGATGGTGTCGCCCTGCTTGACCCCGCGGCCGACCTCGATGTTAAGCGGCCGGTCGAACAGGGTGATGGTAGTGGCGCAGTTGCTGTTCAGCTCCTGCAGCAGGGCCACATGCTCGTCCCCGATGCCTTGTTGTTGGAGGGCGAGCAGCACGGCGTTGATCTCGACCGAGTTGAAGGCCTTCTTGAAAGGTAAGAAATAGTATGTATAATATGTACAGTATGTGTACACACACATGGGATACTGATAATTCACCTTTGTCACACAGAAAATCAATGTAATATAGTATTTATTTGTATGATTATAGTGCTCATTTGTCTTGTGATAAACAAAGAAAGATATAAAATTTAACCGATTATTGTTTTTACCATAATTTAAACAATAATTTACCGTAAAAAAAAGTACATGTCCTCTCTTGTTAAACAATGTACATTGTACATGCGTTCACAGTAAGGCAGTTGCAATGTATGTGAATGGGCTGGTCCATAAACTCATTACTCAATGTTAGCATAATTTTAGTGTGATTAAAATAGCTTGCTAGCCTTATCTGTGTAAAGTGAAATTCAATATTACAGCTTTGTTGCCATGGCGACGAAACACCATAAACCTTGTAAGTGTTTTTATCACACTAAAATCACATTAACACGTATATGCTAAAGTTTACATGTTGTAGATATACTTTTGAAAGCATGTGAATTTGAATGTTTATGGACTGACCCCATTCACTTACATTTTAAGTGTCTTACTGTAACCGTGATTTTCCTTTTTTTTTTAAATAAGCAAGGGACGAGTCGACTGAGAACTTTTGTTGCATGCATTGCAGTAGTTTGTCAGCATTGTATCTCCAGATGTAGAATATTGTGCCAGACAAGATAATCCAAGACAAATAACTCCCAAGATATCACATAATGAATACTAATATGATTGATTAATAATCATGCAAACCCTAGGCTAAGTGTTAGAAATACTCAAACTGATTGTTAGTGCACATACTGTGTTGATGCTGTCTCCATATTCCTTTACTTTGAATTTATATCATATTTATTTTTATAAATGTTTTAATGAAAGAAATGTACTGTATATCTCAAGAGAAAGGATTGAGATGACTCCATGCTGGCGCTCTCATGTGACTTCTCTTGAAGCTCCATTAAACATGCCTGTAGGCAACAAGAATTGGCTGTCAACTTCCTGAATAAAATTAGACTTCTGCTCAGTTCCCCTCATTGTGATTGAAGTTGAAAGCTGAGCTGGAACAGGAATAAACACTTTTATTGGTACCTCACTTCTATTCCTCAGAGAGCCGAGGTTAAGCTAGGTAACTGGACTAGGTATGCTAGGCTGGATTCCAGTTTGTGTGATATCCAAACTATGAGGTATTCAAGATTAGGATTAGAGTGCTCTGAACCATTGAATGTTAAATAGTAAGCTGGTATCATATTTCTGGTGGATTTTCGACCCGTCCATACGTGCTTTTTGGGTCAAAATCGTAGGCTACTCTTTTAATGGACTGCAATGATGTATTTTACCTTACTTTAACAGCGTACATCTAGCAAATTTGTTTTAGCCTGAATTTTCAGTTTTTCTTAACTACTTAATGTAAATTCATATCATTAGTGTTTGTGTTATATTACCCTTAAAGGAATAGTTCACCCAAAAATGAAAATTCAGTCGTTGTTTACTCACCCCTGTGTTCTTATAACCCCATATGACTTTCTTTCTTTTTCTGGACACAAAGGGAGAAATTGTGAATAAATGTTGTGCTCAGTGATGTCATACGAATGGCAGTTTATGATGACCACCACTTCAAGCTTGAAAAGAACACAAAAATATAATTTATGAGACTAATACATTTTTTGTATGCGACTTATGTCTTGTTCTGTAGGAATGGTTTGACGAGAAACAAAAAAAATCTAATGTATTATTTAGTGAAAATCTTCAACAGACAGCTGCACATGAGCTTTAGAGCTCCTTGTACAAGAGCAGTACGCTGCAGCCTTTTGCGAGGTGGGGCGTTCAAGCGAAAACTCATTTTGTTTTGCTTTGACAGCACCACCAGAGATATTAACAACAGAAAACACAACACGGCTGAAAACAAACCAGCGAACAGAACTTACAAAACATGCATGAAGAGTTTGTAGTCGAAAAATAGATGCATTTCTATGAACAGCCTTATTTGTTTGAACTGGAGTCCATCAAACAGAGAGATGGGACTGAAGGTAGCTACAGTCACACCCTAACCAGATGCCAAACAACATGCAATAATAGTCATGTCAAAGTAAATAACCATGCCAATCAGAGTTTTTGTACTGAGTAGCTGTGGCGAGCGACGGGACATTCTGTCGATCACTTGGTTTCTATATTTGGCATCGCGCCTTGAGTCCCGTCGGCTACAAATTGGTACCGGTCCAAAATCATTCAAATAACATTATATTGAAGTCAGCATCTCACTTGCCGTTTAAAACCTACCGATTGTTTTCGTGGAGGTCTCTTCAGGAATCTGTCTCTCAAACACATGTTCAGAAAAGAGACAGACATTCCTGTTCCCTCTGCTAGACATGTTTTAAGGTTCTGTTCTCTGGTTTATATGCAGCCATGTTGGGTTTTCTGGTAAATCGCTGGTGGTCCTGTTGAAGCGAAATTAGTTTTCGATTGAATGCCCCATGCAAGGAGCTCTAAATCTCGCACGCAGTCTGTCTCATGAACGTGCACAGGAGTTCAATGGTCAAAGATTTTCTCTAAATAATACATTCGATTTCTGTTTCGTTTCTCACCAAACCATATCGCATTTCTTCAGAACAAGACATGAGTTGCATAAAATAATTTATTACACTCTGGAATTACACTTTTGTGTTCTTTTGAAGCTTAAAGTGGTTGTCACCATATACTGCTATTGTATCACTCAGCACAGTTTTTCTTTTCACAAGTTTTCCTTTGTGTTAACAAAAAGAAAGTAAGTCTTATGGGGTTATAACAACACAGAGGTGAGTAAACAATGACTGGATTTTCATTTTTGGGTTAACTAATCTTTTAAAAAACTAGTCACCATTGCTGCGATGAGATTTCAAATATGTATGTGATCGAGTAATCGACAAATTGAGTAATTTTTTTAAGTGTTGGTAAAGGGTGCAAGCCTCGCCCTTTTTCCTCCAAACATATCGATGGTCATTATGGCCAAACAGTTACATTTTTGTTTCATCAGACCAAAGGTCATTTCTCTAAAAATTAAGTTCTTTGTCCCCATGTGCACTTGCAAACTATAGTCTGGCTTTTTTATGGCGGTTTGCAGCAGTGGCTTCCTTGCTGAGCATCCTTTCAGGTTATGTCGATATAGGACCCATTTTACTGTGGATATAGATACTTGTCTACCTGTTTCCTCCAGCATCTTCACAAGGTCCTTTTGCTGTTGTTCTTTTCGCACCAAACTACATTCCTCTCTCGGAGACAGAATGCATCTCCTTCCTAAGCTATATGATGGCTGAGTGGTCCCATGGTGTTTATACTTGTGTACTATTGTTTGTTCAGCTAAATGTGGTACCTTCAGGTGTTTGGAAATTGCTCCCAAGGATGAACCAGACATGTGGAGGTCCACACATTTTTTTTTTCTTGGCTGATTTCTTTTGATTTTCCCATGATGTCAAGCAAAGAGACATTGAGTTTGATGGTAGGCCTTAAAATACATCCACAGGTACACCTCCAACTCAGTACACCTTGTATCAGAAGCTAATTACCTAAAGGCTTGACATCATTTTTTCAAGTGCTTAAAGGCACAGTTAACTTCATATAAACTTCTGACCCACTGGAATTGTGATATAGTCAATTAAAAGTGAAACAATCAGTCTGTAAACAATTGTTGGAAAATGTACTTATCTCATGCACAAAGTAGATGTCCTGAACGACTTGCCAAAACAATAATTTGCTAATATGAAATCTGTGGAGTGGTTAAAAAATTAGGTTTAATGACTTCAACCTATGTGTAAACTTCTGACTTCAACTATACATTGTATGTAGAAGTATGTGAAGTATGCAGCAAAACTCTCAATGTAGACAAGACCTTACCTTGCTTAGAGAGTACTTGTAAGACTGTTTATTAGATTATCCATAATAAACTTTGGAAATGTTGTTTATGCCATGATGCATTTAGGTCTCAAGGAAGCAGTAATGGCACTTTGAACATTCGGCAGTAACATTCAAAGGTAAAACTGCTGCCTGCGGCTGTTCTCTGAGTACAAGCAACAGCATTCCTGTGTTGACTGACAGCAAATGTAGAGATTACATGTGGGGGACAAACATTGCAGTGTGATTTCTGCTTGTTTTGGGATTCTGCACATACAAGATAGTTGTCTAGAATTTAAAGACCTTTTCATCTACCTCAAGGGCCGATCGCGTCTTTGGTATTTTTTGTAAACCCCTTTTGTGCTCTGGCTTGTCCAAATTGCAGAAGTTTTAAAGCTCGGGCCTCCAAAGCGAAATCTTCGAGCTTTGTAAATTTACACACAGAAGTAGTCATCCTGAAAGTTATATTTTTATATAATAGTTGATGGTTTGTCAGTTGTCTGAATGAGTATTTCCTTGTGTGTTGCGAATGTGGAATGGTTTGTAACCGAGAAATAAAGTATCATCTGTAGAAGCCAGACTGTGCCTTGTTTTCAAGGGACTATTCGGAAGTTTTGATGTATTTTGTCCTTCAGAATCCTGACACATTCTATTCTAGTAAACTTCAGAAAGAAACATAGCTGGGCATTTTGATTTTCAGTTGCCCAAAGGGAGAGACTGGGCGTATGCACCAAGTCAGTGTGAAAAGGATTGAAATTGGGGTTGGGATTCTTCCAAACACTTACAGAGCAAACAGGATGCAAATGTGGCTCATGGCCGCTGTAAGGGGCTCGCAATGGGACCTGTTAGTGCTTACAAGTGACAAAACTATCCAGGCGTGGTCATCTTGCAAGATGTATTGTCTGGCGCAGACAGCCTGATCAAATCTAGATGAAAAAATTAGATTGTCTTCTGCTAGCACTAGTTAGTGAGCTGAAAGATGGAGACCACGCTAGAATATCAAAAGAAAGAGAACATTTGTAGCTTGTTGGCCTACTTTAAACACAAGATAAAAATGAAAGGCTTTGTTTGGACCTTTGCAGTATTCTTTGTTTTACTTACAATGTTATTACATCGGTTGGCTTCTATCATTTGGCAGTGAAATCAACTCTTGCCATCATATTGACATTATGATATCTCTCCTGTACTAGTAATACATCAAAAATAATTAAATAAGACAAGCTGTATTACCTCAGTGGGAGATACTGTTTCAGCAGTGCATTAGGAGAAGCATGACACACTGATGCACATCTGGAGTGTTTTCTGGAGATCATCTGTGAGAAATTCCTGCCAGATCTTTCCTGCAAGGGAGAAGAATTCCCAAAGAACAACCCAACATCGTGTAGAAGCTAAAATCTTGTCCTAGTTTACTAAATGCTTCTGAGTTAAAGGATTATACTGGGTTCAATACAAGTAAAGCTCAATCACACAAAGGATCATTTCGACTCGTCTCTTCATTTTCTTAAAAAAAATGAAAGAAGCAAAAATCGATGGTTACAGCTTTTACTTAAAATGGAAGTGAAGGGGGCCAATTTTTGGAGGGTTTAAAGGCAGAAATATGAAGCTTATAATTGTATAATTGCACTTACATTAATTCTTCTGTTAAAGCGTATGTATTATTTGAGCTCTGAAGTTGCTTAAATTGACGTTGTTACAGTTTTTGTGGGTTTTAGGGTGTACAGCATTACGTAATTATGGCATCCATCCATACATCCATGTATAACTTGACAAAGAAGTTTTATAAAATTATATATATCACAGAAAACATTAGTAAGTGATTTTATCACACTAAAAACATGTTAACATGCATATTGTTCACATCTTGTGGCTATACTTTTGAAACAGTGAGTAATTTAACGTTTATGGATTGGCCCCATCCAATTCCATTCAAAGTGTCATACTGTAAACCAATTTTTTTATAATTATTAAAGAAAAGGAGGGACGAATTGAAATACATTTTTGTGGTAATCAACATAATGCCACAAATTCTGTCAGTTGAGCTTGACTCGTATAGAGCACAACAGTCTGGTTCCGGAAGTAAAAATCCCATACATTTCTTTTCATGATTTTCAACGATAACTTATAAACATTTAAAAACAGACCTACCTTGAGTCCCGAGGTGGTTCATCAATGGTATATGCTTACATTGAACCATCAGTCTGCATTATTTAAACTTCATTGTTTAAAAATCGTGTTTGATAGCAGAATTAATGGTAAACAACTACATTACCCATGGTCCAACAGAGAAAGATCCACCAATCAGAGAACCGGGGCCAACAAAGCCTGCAAAACGTGCCTCGGAGCAACCGTGCGCTCCCATGACGCATTGTGAATGATGTGATCGAGCCGGTCTCCCTTCACCCTTAAACTACTTATATATTTGTACATATCGGAAAGCTTTGGTATGGTATGTACACAGTGTTCAAAACCTTTGTTTGTTTTTTTTATCCAATTTTTAAATACTTTTTTGCTTCAAATCGAAGTTTGTGTTGTGATTGACTTCAAAGCTGGTTTGTTTGGTTCATGGTTTAGAATTCTATTATGAAGGATTTTTGGAGAAAAACACTTCCGGAAGCTACACGGCTGAAAAACGTTTTATGCGGTCTACATTTTCATTTGTTGTCATTTTGGTATAATATCTGATGTCATTTTGAATCTATTTGGTCATTAATTTGGTAAATGAAATTTGTTCTTGTATTATGTTTGATCTGTATCAAACAAAAAATCACTTTAGTGTCAAGGCCTCGATATACTTCCGGAGAAGTTCTTATTCATTCTTCTTTTAGAGGTAAAAAGATTAAAGGCTAAACAGTTGAGCAATAGTATACTGCGAACATTCAGACTCCTGCCACACTGCTGTGGGAGGTGTTTAGAGGAGCATTTAAATCTGAGGACTTGCATGTAAAACCTTAACTAATGTGACATTTAAAATGTGTTATCAATGACTTTATTCATCATTCTATGAGTAGAATTCACATGAGGTCAGTAAAAGAAGCTGTTTTAACCACTAGATGATGATTTAAAGTTTTATACTACTAATTCATGGCGCTAATGCGCTAACATGCAGCCATAATATGCGCAGATTACACTCTGTTATTGTTATTTATGGCGACACTGATACTGCTGTAAAGGTCAGTGTATTAAAGTGTTAATGTGCAGAATAAAGACAAAAGAATGATGATAGGCTTACTTTGGGCAGATGTAAATGGCTTTCACTGCAGATGGCACATGAGTGTTCGGACACTTGAGAGTATTTTAGTAGATTTGATTCCTTTTGTAGACTAATTAAACAAAACCAAAAATAATAATTGCTAATAACTGCACACAATGATTTTGACTGACTGAACAACATAAACAGAATGTGCTGTCTGTGTCAAGGTAGGTGGAGCACCAGGTCACCCCTACAAATGACGTGGACCAATGGCAGTAAGGTGTTTAGCAGTCGGTTAGAAGTTTTCCTAAAAGTTCGCCCAGGCGAGCTGTTACGTTTTTTTCTAAATGACATCACGCTCATTCATTCTTCGATTTCATATAAAGTATATTTGGGCCTTCAGGGGCTGTTCACATGAGAAACATTCTTTATAGTCATAGTTCTGGTCTCTGACTGAGAGACCTTTAGGGATGTATATTTGATTTAATGTACAGCGCATGTTTCATCTACTTGTATTAACATTGGTCCTTCTTGGAAATTTCTCAGAGGGAAAATTCGTTACCTTGTTGCCAGGAAATGTCAGTGCTGCATAAAATATCTTCTCACGGATAATAAGGGATCCATAAATCCCTTTTTTCATCTGTGTTTGCAGCTACTCCACTGCGACCAGACTGAAAAAAAATCTTTCCATTTACAAAACTGTTTAAATATTAGCTGCAGGTAAATTTGCTTTGCCTTTACAACCCAGAGGCAGTGTGATCCATGTGCAGTTAGTATTCTGCTCTTCATCTGTACCCTAGAGAGTCAATTCACAATATAGACGGCACTGAGGTATGTTGGGTCTTGCCTACCCGTGTGAGAGCAATTTTTCTTCAAAGGGGCCATATTCTGTACTTTTGCTGCATTACATTTTTTCCCTAAAGTCAACTAATATTAGTTATGTTTCATGCACCAAAAGCATTCATAACTTAGTTTCTCATGGTCATTTTCCACCCTGTCTATACCGGACTCGAGCGGGGTGGACTGTTTCGTGAGAACTATATCTTTCCCATTATAACCGTTGACTATAAATACACCGATTTAGCAACAATAACATGAAAATATTAATTCTACAGTAAGTAAATGTTATACAAGTGGATTTCTTTTGAAAATGAAGTATGATACTGGTTATTTACCTATTTAAACATTGCTGAAGTCTACTTGAGCTCACAGTGTTACAACTGTCTCTACGTCATTTAAGAATTTTCACTTTGAAGCTTCCAGTGTAGACGTCTCAACCATTGCATTGCATCACGTCAACGAATGCGTCCGTTTTAGACAGGGTGTTAGAATTTTACAGGCTGTTTTTGCTACTAACACTGCTTAATTTAAAGGCTTGGGATTGATGCTTTTTTCATGCGTTGATTTTCCCGATGGTTATCGATATATATCAGGATGTTTTTCAGATATAAATTGGGCTGTTCGTTGCACTATAGTCTTTGTCTCTTCAGACATATTTCTTAACAGAACTTTGGTAAAGTGTGAGTGGCATGGTAAATTAAAGAGGGTCGCACACCAGACACATCTGGCAGAAAACATGATGCGTTCTAAAATTAGAAACAATTATTTATTTTCTACAAAGGTAAGCACATGCCACCAATGCTTAGCGTCAACTTTCTGAAGTGCCACGGAGTGCAATTCAATAGTTTCCATTAAATTCATAAATATTAGGTAGGTGGTTTTAATGTTGTGGCTGATCGGTGTGTGTACAGTATGTATGTAAAGTATGTATGTGTGTATATGTATATGTATATATATATATATATATATATATATATATATATATCACACAATTGCATTGCGCTTATATGTCATCAAAAGTCTGCCATAAAAAATAAAAAACATTACTAGCCAATGGCGAGTCTTTCTCCAAATTGTCTGTAGAGGGTTGATTACATGGTCAATCTCAAAATTAAAAATAATGCCCTTTTTGTCACATTTGTGTAGTTGTTACTGAGTTTCAAATTTGAGGAATGTCATGTCATGATCTTAATGATCGATCATTGCTGTCACTTCCAAGTACTGGAGGACTTGTGCCATCCCTAATATAAATTGTGCCTAAAACTAAAATTTGTATGTGTTTATTTATTTATTTTACAGCATACAATTCACTAGAAGTCGTGTACTACCCTGGCACCTTTTGACATACTGTTTTCAATGTTTTCTGTTATTTGGGACTTTTGGGACTAATTCTAATCTCACAAAATATTAAGGATGCATACTTAATATTAAATGTTAATTGCAATGCAGCCTTACTGATTATCTGCATGTCTGACGCTTATCACAATATAAAACACACATTTGTGCTTTTGTTTTCTGAGTATGTGAGTTGTGAATGATTGACATGGTGTGCAAGCCATGCAGTGGTTTGATGGCAGCGTGTGATTATCTATCTTTCGTCTCTTCAGTAGCAGTGGCCATGTCAAAATCTGTTCCATTAAAGAGAAAATCATCCCGCATTTCCTCTCATCCAGAGATAATAAAACTCTGAAATCTTCCATGGCTTTTACTGATGGATGCACTGGTAAATCTAGTGGAGGCGATCTAGTCACTAAAGGCAACTCACATGTTTTTGTCTGGACGCAGGCCTTATGGAGTGTTTGCTTTGTGGGTTTGTTTTAGAACAGCTGCTAAGGCTTCGAGCTAGCTGTCAACATACTGGAAAATGTGTTCAGTGAATTGGACAAGCCTGTGAAGTTATTCGTAGCACTGGCAGAGAGTTTTGAATCTAGCAAATGGCTGTGAACTGTTCTCTGTGGCACTGGGTGCAAAACGAACACATTCCAATTGTGTAGTGTAATATACAGATGGATGCACTGCACCAAATGCAACATAAAGTGAATTTGATATGGCTGAGACTGACCTGCATCCCATCTTTTTAATATGCGGCTATTTAAATGACTCAAGTTAAGTTTCAATGCTGAAAACAATTCCAATACATTTTGCATTGCTTTGTTATTCTTTAGCTGTTTAATTTCAAACTAATAAATCTGGATTGGACTAAAATAGAGATGAAGTCAAAGCTCAATAGATTTGTGCAGAAGAAAACTCTCAAATATCTACACTACACTCAGATGGATGGATGGATTGATAGATAGATTATATTAATCACTAATTAGAACATTAATTTGGCAGTCTTTTAGGCTTAATTAAGATTGAGGTGTCCTTATAATAATGAATTGCAGAATCTATCATATTCATTTCATATCATTAGTATGAATCTAAATGATCAGCAATCTAAAGTGCATAATAAAGATAAAGTTCTATCTAAAGCATTCATCATATCAGATCATATAACCAAGGAATGCCTTTGTTGGAGCTTGTTGATGCTGCTATTAAATTACGGATTACTGATCTCAAATGACATGCCAATAACAGATACCCCCTTTTTGTTTTACAGATTGAGGAACATTTCAAGGCAGTTTGATGGCTATGTCTGGGAGTTTATGACACACTGTGGACACTTTGTGAGTTCCAACAATGGAAGAGTGAGCGGTGTTGGCTGTAATGAGGCAAAGAAAAATGCAGACCAGTCATGCATCCATTGGGGATCTTAATCAAAGGCACTCTATTTTCACTGATTCCCGGGACCCTCTCTCTTCTCTTGGATAGTGTTAAAATCAAGTTACATCATACAACAAGAAAGACAGTATTGTTTATGGATGATATCATTCTGTCACGAGAAAGATGAAATTTCCTTTTATTAGATGTCCCAGTTAAAACAAGGACACTGGTTTCTTATGTTAAGAAGGTAAGCTCTGGAAAAGATTCAGACTCAAAGGGTACACAAGACAGATGAGGTTGCATTATGGCAGCTGAATCTCCCCAACAGAAACATTCACATATCTGGTTTGGAGGAGAGTGACAGTTGCATGATGCAGCGAAGTGGAGGCATCGTCGGGAACAGCCTCCGGCGTGTGCGACTAACCTGGCTCAGTTTCTTGCTTTTCTGCATCTTGGTCTTCTTCCCTCTCATTGCACATTACTACCTCACCACAATCGATGAGGCAGGGGGGCCGGATAAGCGTATCTTTGGGCCAAGACCTGGAGGAGAGCTGTGTGAAGCCAAGCATGTGCAAGACCTTTGCCGAATCCGGGAATCCGTTAGTGAGGAGCTACTTCAACTGGAGGCAAAGCGCCAAGAACTCAATGGCGAGATCGCCCGACTTAACCTACGCATTGAGGCCTGTAAACGTAGTATCGACAGTGCCAAACAGGACTTGCTGCAACTCAAGAATGTCATCAGCCAGACAGAGCACTCTTATAAGGAACTCATGGCACAAAACCAGCCAAAACTGTCTTTGCCAGTTAGACTTTTACCTGACAAAGATGATCCAGGGTTTCCTCCTCCAAAATCAGCACAAAACTGTCGTTTGCATTCTTGTTTTGATTATGCGAGATGTCCTCTTACATCTGGCTTCCCTGTCTATGTTTATGACACTGGATCCTATCCTTGGGGTGAAAAGTTGGATCCTCTTGTTAAACAAGCCTTTGCATCATCAGTCAAAAGCAGTGTATACGTGACCGATAATCCACAAATTGCTTGTCTCTATGTAGTGCTTGTAGGGGAAGTACAAGATTCACCCTCTTTACCACCTTCACCATTAGACCTTGAAAAGCAGCTCAAGGCTTTGCCATATTGGAGGTTGGATGGCCACAACCACCTGCTAGTTCACCTGTCTAGAAAGTCTCTGACACAGAACTTCCTGTACAATGTGAGCACAGGTCGAGCAGCAGTAGCACAGTCTACCTTCTTTGAACGTCAATATAGAGAGGGTTTCGACATGGTGGTCTCACCTCTAGTCCATGCCCTGTCTGAGCCCAACTTTCTAGAGGTGCCTCCACAAGTCCCGGTGAAGAGAAAGTACCTCTTCACTTTTCAGGGAGAAAAAGTTGAGTCTTTGAGGAGCAGTTTGCTTGAAGCCCCACCACAGTCCTTTGAAGAGGAAATGGAAGGGGATTCACCAGCTGACTATGACGATCGCATTATTGGCACACTTAAAGCTGTACAGGACAGTCACCTTGACCAGGTTCTTGTAGAGTTCACTTGCAAGAATCAGGCCAAGCCTTGTTTGCCAACAGAGTGGGCACTATGTGGGGAGCGTGAGGATCGTTTAGAGGTACTAAAGGTTTCTACTTTTGCCCTGGTGATATCTCCAGGTGATGGACAGTTGGTGGCATCCACAGGCTGTAGCATGAGACTGTTTGAAGCTTTGGAAGTTGGGGCAATACCGGTGGTTCTTGGCGACCACTCAAAGTTGCCCTACCATCACCTCATACGCTGGAGTGAGGCAGTTATTATGGTACCCAAGCCTCGCATTACGGAGTTGCACTTTCTGTTGCGGAGTATCTCAGACAATGACCTTCTGGCGATGCGACGGCAGGGTCGGTTTCTTTGGGAGACATACCTCTCCACCTCAGAGAGCATCTTCAGCACTATCCTGGCTAGTGTACGAACCAGCATCCAAATACCAGCAGCACCCATACGTGAGGAACCTGCCCAGGAGATCCCCCACAAAGCTGGAAAGTTGGCAGGAACTGATGCTAACATGGCTGACAATGGTGACCTGGATCTGGGGCCCGTTGAAGTAGAGCCCCCTTATGCTTCACCCCGCTTTTTGCGTAATTTCACATACACTGCTGCTGATGTCTACCGCACCTGGAATCGTGCACCTGGCCCTTTCCATCTATTCCCAAATACTCCCCTGGACCCTATACTGCCCTCAGAGGCCAAGTTTTTGGGGTCAGGAACTGGTTTCCGCCCTATTGGTGGAGGCTCTGGGGGATCTGGAAAAGAGTTTCAGGCTGCACTAGGAGGGAACTTCCCACGGGAGCAGTTCACCGTGGTCATGCTTACTTACGAAAGGGAGGAGGTTCTTATGAACTCACTGGAGAGGCTAAATGGCCTTCCTTATCTCAACAAAGTGGTAGTAGTTTGGAATTCCCCCAAACCACCTTCCGATGACCTCCTCTGGCCAGACATTGGGCTACCCATTGTGGTAAGAACACAATATTTTTTGACCATAAGTCTTCAATCCTGGGTACCAGAATACCATAGAAAATCAAGTCTAGGGTGTATTTTGGTTTCAGTTTTCAGTTTTGTCTCACGTTAAGCGCTCAGCCTTTCAAAGCAAACTCTCTTTACCTCAAGCCCATACTGACATCTTCGACACATGCGCACTACAACTGCTTCGTGATACTCGCAGGGCAAATTCTAATCGAAAGTGAGGATCCCTATGCCTTACTCACTCCTATGGGCAGAGCCCATGAAGTGGATAGTTTGAAGGTAGTATGCCATTACTGTATAAATGTAAAGGGATTGAGTAGCTTACTTGCATTTGGAATGATCCTTCAGGTAGAACCAAAGTAAACTTTGGCCTTTAGTAGTTGATTATTTTGATTTTGACCAGTGAGTAATCACCTAGTAACCACCTAGAACACCCTATTAACCGCATAGCAACATGCAAAAAACAATATGCTACAAAACACCTTAGCAACAGCATAGCAATGCCCAGACAACCACTCACAATGCCCTAGCATCTTGATGATGAGTTTTGCATGTGCAAAAACCACAATCTGAAAAAAAAGATTCTCACAGGCTTAAAAGTTATAGACCAACACAGCTTTACATTCTGCTGTAGATTTGGTCTGCTCACTCTGGTGTCTTTGAAGAATAGCTTTCATGTCTCTAGGGCAGCAAGCCAAATTAGTTCTGGTGAAATTAAAGGAAGTAGAGCTGTATTAAGTCAACAGTAAAGTTATGCTTCTGAAATTAATACTCAAATAGAATTCTGAAGTAACCCAATTTTCTTCCGACTTTTATATGTTTCATATTTAAGTAGTTGTTTGGAACTTTGAAATTAAGGATATGGATGTACTGTAGGTTACAAAGTTGTTCAAGAACTAGCAACATTTTAATTTTAAACTGTGACATTGTAGAAATTATTATTAAAAACTTTCCTAGAAATAGTCCAGAGTTATGGTTAGTAGTTGTTGCACAAGATCACATGTTTAAAACCTTTTAATAATGCCATATTGTACCCCAGCAGTAGCTCACAATATGGCACATTGACACAACAGATGGCTTTTTTTTCTCTGCAGGTGGTACGTACAGAGAAGAACAGCTTAAACAATCGCTTCATTCCCTGGGATGCAGTCGAGACTGAGGCTATTTTGTCTATCGATGACGATGCCCACCTACGACATGATGAAATTATGTTTGGGTTCAGGTGAGAGTTTTGTGAAACCAAGATCATGGCATATGTTTTATTAGGGCTGGGCAATATATAAAGTATTCACAATAAATTTTCAGTGATTTTAATGAGCTTTTTATTTGGACATTAAGTTTTATAAAGAGCGTGATATTAGACTAGTTTTCTTATCCTTCCTCGTCAGAGATATTTTAATTGGATCTGATATATGTAGTTTAGAATATAAAGCAGTTTTAATCAAAACAATTAATTTTTGTTGAAATGATGGTTCATACGATATAGCTTTCTTAACCAACTTCTTGAGATATCATTGCATTTTAAACAGTATTGAAAGAGTTCCCATCTATGTTGGGTACTTATTGGCTTCTTTTCTTTATTATTTGGTCCAAGTCAAACACACACCAATCAGCCACAGCATTAAAAGCACCTGCCTAATATTGTGTAGGTCCCCCTCGTGCCACCAAAAGAGCTCCAACCCACATCTCAGTATAGCATTCAGAGATAATATTCTTCTCCCCACTATTGTACAGAGTGGTTATCTGAGTTACAGTAGACTTTGTCAGTTCAAACCAGTCTGGCCATTCTCTGTTGAACTCTCTCATCAACAAGACGTTTCCGTACACAGAACTGCCACTCACTGGATGTTTTTTTGCACCATTCGTAATAAATTCTAGAGACTGTTGTGTGTGAAAATCCCAGAAATACTCAAACCAGCCCGTCTGACACCAACGATCATGCCACTGTCCAAATCACTGAGATCGCATTTTTTCCCTATTCTCATGGTTGATGTGAACATTAACTGAAGCTCCTGACCCATATCTGAATGATTTTATGCACTGCACTGCCGCCACGTGATTGGCTGATTACATAATTGCATTGTTCGATTGTTCAGATGTGCGTGATATTAACTTTCCACACTTATTTTTAAGAATGACACTTCTTATGTGATCAAAAGGTTTAGAGAAAATTTTGATTTTCAAATACACATTGAAAATTGTTTTGGTGTGTATAAATCCAATTCCTGCAGTGGTTTGGCATTCATTATTTGTGATGGGTGAGTTCAAATGAACAGCTGCAGATTCAGTTGTTGGTGTGAGGAACTTAAAGCATCTGCCCTGATAAAGTCTACAACAGTTGAAGGAAACTGAGTATTCGTCCCTTCTGTGTACCTCCCTGTTTATGTGGAGGACAGGTTTAAAAATATAAACTGTGTAAGCATTAGAAATGTTTTCTGCCTTTTTCAGGGCTGTGTTTTGGAGTGAAAGTGGTAAGAGACACAGGCAGCATTTTCTTAATATATCTCTTTAAACAGTGACTAGTCGATAAGTGAGGTTGGATTAATGTATCTATATTTGCTTCTTAGCATTAAAAAATATATTTATTTACTTTTTTTTTTTTTTTTTTTTTGGAGATAATTTAAAGGGGATGTATTTAGAGATTCAACTTTGCTCAGAGGGTTTTAGTGTCTCTAATGCATCTCTAAATTGATTCCCTTTAATGCTCTTAAGCCAACAAAATGCCGCTTTTGTTCCAAATTTAATAATACATTTCATACTGCCTGCTGTGATTTAATCTGTAGATCTCTGTTTGTTTGTTTTTTTGTTTTGTGCAATAAAATGTCATAGTTTAGGATATTTATTGGTTTAATGTCTGTTAGTTGTGCTATTCAAGGGCTGTAGTTAGAGTCCATATAGTATTTTGTTAAGAAATGCGCCTGATTGGTGTCTATCTACTGACTATCCATCCATCCATCCATCTTCAACCGCTTATCCAAAGTCGGGTCGCGGGGGCTTACTGACTAGTCGATTTAAAAAATATATATGTAGTTTTGCACATACCTTAAAAAAATGATATTTAATGGTTAAATAATGGGAATGAAACTGATCATAGAATATTTCAAATTTGGGCTAAATATCTGAAGGAATAAATGCGCTGTTAAGGTAATATAATGAAAGCTGTTGCGTGTCTTGCCTTTTGCTCCAGTTTGAACTGATCTCATCTCTTTTTCTCCTCCGCTCTCAGGGTGTGGCGGGAGGCCAGAGACCGGATCGTGGGGTTCCCGGGAAGGTTTCATGCCTGGGATGTAAACCACCAGTCTTGGCTCTACAATTCCAACTACTCTTGCGAGCTCTCCATGGTGCTGACGGGTGCCGCCTTCTTCCACAAGGTTAAGATTAATGTTTGTCTGCTCTGACATTTCCACAACTTGGTCAGTGTCAAAAATAGACATAGACAAAACTTTAGAGGCTAAAGGGGTAGTTTACCCAAAATGAAAATTCTCTCATCATTTACTCACACTTATTCCATCCCAGATGTGTATGAGTTTCTTTCTTCTGCTGAACACAAAGATTTTTAGAACAATATCTCAGCTCTGTAGGTCCATACAATGCAAGTGAATGGTGGCCAGGACTTTAAAGGTCCAAAAAGCAAGTAAATGCAGCATAAGTGGTTAAAGCCATATCTTCTGAAGCTATATAATAGGTGTGTGTGGAAAAACAGATCAGTATGTTTGTATTTTTTACTATAAATTCTCTTCCCTGCCCAGTAGTTGGCGATATGCTCGAAGAATGTGAAAAATCAGCTAAAACAAAAGAAGAATGAATGTTGCAGTGGAAGTGGAGATTTAGAATAACATAGGACTTATAGATGTGGGTGAGAAACAGATCAATCTTATTACTTCAGAAGACATGGATTTAACAACTGGAGTTGTATGGATTGCATTCATTCTGCCTTTATGTGCTTTTTAGACCTTCAGGTTTCTGGCCAACATTTACATGCATTGTATGGACCTACAGAGCTGAAATATCCTTCTAAAAATCTACATTTGTGTTCTGTAGAAGAGAGAAAGTCATACACATTTGGGATTACATGAGGTGTGTTAATGAGGTAATATCTGCTAATCAGAGCCAAAACAATTTATAGTTAATTTGTGTTATTAGTTATAATCAGTTTGTGTTTGTTCATGCCACTATCTAAACAAATGGTCAGTTAATGTAAGTTACAGTGCTGTGAAAAATCATGATTTCTTCTGTTTTTCTGTATATCTCATACAAAATCTTTTAAAAATTTTAAAATCTAACATAAAACAAAGGCAACCTGAGTAAACAAAAATACTCTTTTTAAATGATAATGTTATTTATTGAAGCAAACAAGTTGTCCATTACCAACTGGGCCTGTGTGAAAAAATATTTGAAGTCACTAAATCCCCAAATCTATTAAATTGCATTCATAATGGGGTTCAGCTGGACTAGACACACCCAGACCTGATTACTGACAGACCTGTTCAATCAAATCAACACCTAAATAGAACTTTTTCAGCAGCATGAAGTTGGATTAAAGGTCTCTCCCAGTAACGCACTATGCCAAGGTCGAAAGAGGAAAAAGGTGACTGAAATACATCAGTCAGGGTTATAAAGATATTTCAAAGCCTCTGGGACTCCAAAGAACCACAGTGAGAGACATTATCTCCAAATGGAGAAAACTTGGCACAGTAGTGAACCTTCCCAGAAGTGGCTGACCTTCTAAAATTCCTCCAAGAGCACAGCGACAACTCATCCTAGAAGTCACAATAAAGCCAAGGACAACATCCAAGGAACTACAGGCCTCTTTCACATCAATAAACGTTACTGTTCATGACTCCACTATCTGAAAGACACTAGCCAAAAATGCCATCCATGGGAGAGTGGCGAGGAGAAAACCTCTGCTAACCCAGAAGAATATTAAGGCTCGTCTGAATTTTGCCAAAACACACATTGATGATCCTCAAACCTTTTGGGAGAATGTTCTGTGGACTGATGAGTCAAAAGTGGGCCTGTTTGGTTACATCTGGCATAAATCAAACCCCCTTATTCCACAAAAAGAACATCATACCTACAGTCAAGCATGGTGGTGGTAGTGTGATGGTGTCGGGATGATTTGCTGCTTCAGGGTGACTTGCAATAATTGAAGGGAAACATAAATTCTGCTCTCTACCAGAAAATCCTAAAGGAGTCATCAGTCCGTGAGTTGAAGCTCAAGCACAACTGGATTATGCAGCAAGACAATAATCCAAAGCATAGGAGTAAGTCTGATGGCTCAAAAGAATCACAATTAAAGTTTTGGAGTGGCCTAGTCAAAGTCCTGACTTGAACCCGATTGAGATGCTGCGGCAGGACCTTAAACAGGCAATTCATGCTCAAAAACCCTCCAATGTGTCCGAACTAAAGCAGTTCTACAAAGAAGAGTGGGCCAAAATTCATCCACAGCGTTGTGAAAGACTGATCTCCAGTTATCAGAAGCATTTGTTTGCAGTTGTTGCTGGTAAAGGTGGCACAAAGCAATTAAGTTTAAAGGGGCACTTAGTTTTTCACATGGGTGATATAGGTCTTGGGTACATTTTTTGCTTCAATAAAAAAAAAAAAATATATATATATATATATATATATATATATATATTTGAAAACTATATTTTGTGTTTATTCATGTTGGCTTTTGTTTTATGGTTATATCTCGACTGAAGATCTAATTAATTTAGTACGAAAAATAGAAGAAATCAGGAAGGGGGCAAATACTTTTTCACACCACTGTAGATTTAATTAAAAACACAATTTTTAAATACAAATCCTTTTAATGATTTACATCCAATGAACTTTGTAAAAAATAATATGTAAAAAAGGCTCTTTCTGTTTAATAATATGGTAATTTGACCTTTTAATCATTTCTGAAATTGTTGTTCATCCAAAATGCAAGACATAATACTTCATTTCTCCGATTATAAATAAACGGCATGTTTTATTTACGAGCATAACTGAAGAACATCATATGGCATGTTGAATTGCTTTTCATTTCTTAATTGTGAGTGGTGGTGGCATAGTGGGTTAAAGCGCATAACTGGTAATCAGAAGGTTGCTGGTTCGATCCCCACAGCCACCACCATTGTGTCCTTGAGCAAGGCACTTAACTCCAGGTTGCTCCGGGGGGGATTGTCCCTGTAATAAGTGCACTGTAAGTCACTTTGGATAAAAGCGTCTGCCAAATGCGTAAATGTAAATGTAATTGTGTTTTTATTAATATTTGTCATATGTGGCTCTCCTCAGTATTACGCATTCCTCTATTCAAACGTCATGCCTCAAGCCATCCGTGACATGGTGGACGAGTACATCAACTGCGAGGACATTGCCATGAACTTCCTGGTGTCGCATATCACACGCAAACCCCCCATCAAGGTGAGTGGGCTGTTGGCAAAAGTTTCACAATGTAATTTTAGCACATTCAAGGTCATTTGAAACCAATTTGCAGTTTCTTGCTCAGTCATACCATTGGTCTGCCTTACACAGAGACCTAACCAGGCATCATGCAATAAATCATTTCTCTCAAGTTAATTTGCGTTTGCTTCAAACCAGCCACGACCACATCAGACATGACGACATTTTGTTGGTTGCTTGGTTTCTATTTATGTTGTGCTGTACATAGCAGCCTCGCCCCCACTGAAATCCCCATAGCTATTCATTAGACACCAACTATGCTCTGATTGGCTGTGATTGTCATTTATGTTCAGTACTACAGTATGTAAAGTGTTTGGGTAAATCTGACAAAACCAGTGTAGAACGTGTTTGGGTGTTGGATGTAATCTAATTCATTTTTTAGTACAAAAAGTAGTGTCAAACATTCGATTTTAAATTATCATCGGTTTTTAATATTTGTGTTTTCATGCTTATAACTGATATGCCGACGATCATCGGCAGCAGATACATCGGTGCATCCCTAATTTATACATTTTCTTCTGATTTTATAGTGAATTGTTTGGCCTTTTTATTGTATGTCCAATAACCAAACATAAAATTGACCTGACCGGGGTTGAAACTGAACCTTCTTTTCCAGTTTTATGCTTGTGTGTTACAACAGAATTGATATAAGGGGGATTATACGGCAGGATTTCGGTAAGATTAAAAGCCTTTGATATTCTGAATTCCATTCTCTGAATGAAAGAGCGGGCTATGAATTAACGGATAATGAAATCTGATGGATTTTCAATGGCATTATTAGTCTGGTCTCCGGCTGATAGTGTCCCAGCGGGTTAGGGAAATCAATTACGTTCCTGTTATTAACACTGAAAAGCTGATTGAAATGGGAAATCAAACTACATAAATAAATGAGATGATATTGTGTTATGGAGCTAATAAGACGCTTTGTCCGTCATCTTTGGATGATGTTAATTTAAAGGGATGGTTCACTCCAAAATTAGAATTTTTTCATCATTTACCTACCCTCAAGTGGCTCCAAATGACAAATGAAACACAAGAGAAGTTTAGGCTTAGAGACTAATCCTTTAACATCTCGATTTGTTTTCTTCCCGGCGTTCCCCTCTCAGGTGACGTCACGGTGGACTTTCCGCTGCCCCGGCTGTCCGCAGGCTCTGTCGCACGACGACTCGCACTTCCACGAGCGTCACAAGTGCATCAACTTTTTCGTAAAAGTCTACGGATACATGCCGCTGCTATACACTCAGTTCAGAGTGGACTCCGTACTCTTCAAGACTCGACTGCCCCATGACAAGACAAAGTGTTTTAAATTCATTTAGGGGACGGAAAGAAGCACAGAAATCCAACGGAAAACTGACATAGGACGTTGTCTCTCTGGGGATGTGAAGGAAAATAAAGCTTTCTTGTAAATATCGGAGAATTTTACGTGGAATTTGTCTCCCTTGAAGTGAAGGGAGTACAAATACGGGAAGAAACTATTACCATCAGGCGTTTTGATTCATCGGCAACCACTACAGGTTTTATTTGCACCACTTTTAACAGTCGTGGGAAAATGACGTGGACATCTGCAACTGGGAAATGTAATTGGGTGTCAAACGAAAATTTGAATCCTGTTATACTGACTGAAAATGCAGAGTTACGGGCAAATGGAGGCTATTTTTGATGCCATAACTGGAAAAAAACAGATGTGTCATCACTCTAAACGGTTTATGTTTTTATTTTTACATTCTATATACTCTCTTGTATAAAACGCACTGATGGTCATCATTTTTTTTTAACTTGTTTGTGTGTCTTGTGAGCGTGAATGACTGTGTGTGCGTTTTCTGTTGGATGTCGGTGACTAAACGTCACTAATCCACATCAAGTCATTTTTGATCATCTGTAAGAATAGCACAAGACTAATACAGTTCATTTGTGTGAACGCAACAACATTAAACATCACTGCATAGGATAAGCACCAGATCAAATCATTGAATGTGTTCACCTCCGTCACAATCATACCAGAAAACAAAATGTCTGGATATAACAGAATAAGGAATTCAACGTCTTTTGCTGGATAACCACGTCTTGTTTGTGTCATTTTAATAAGGTCAAATGAGTCTCACATAGAAATGTATGTTATCAGAATTTACCCCAAAATCTAAACAAACAGAAATACATTTTGAACAAAGATATTTGCATAAAGATATTTGCATTGTGAAATTATTTTCATGGCAGTTAAGGATATTGTCCCCCCAAATTTACATTACCGTAATGTGACTGGACTTTACCAAGTTTAAAAACATTTTTTATTACTAAGTATTTAATTTTTTTTATGTACTAAATTTTTTTTCTTCTATTTAAATCAACATAAATTGAATGCAGTTTATGATTTATAAATACTTCCGATTATATATTTTATATATCGGAATTTTTCCATGCTAATAATATCACTGCAAATGCTTATGATATTCTTATTTTCTTTATGCTAAAATTTACATTTTGGGAACATTTTTAGGTATGTTAAGACAATTTTTTGTGACTATTTTCAAGGCAATTAAGCACCCCCTCCCCAAATTCTCACATGAGGTTACTTAATTTTCATTACTCTCAATGGTGACATTACTGCAAATGCTGATTTAATAAGTTAATTACTGTAATACCATTTTTTGTATGCAGTACAACAAATAATACCATGATTTATAAATACTTTACAATTTAAGTAATTTTAGTGGGTGAAATATGGTTTAATTACCATAAATCACTGTAAAAAAAAAGTCAATAATTGTCCTTAAAATAGACTTTATGCAAAATATAATTTCCCAAGAAAGTGCAGCCCGTTTTTTGGGACTACTAAGAATGTTTGCATTTTATATTATTTTCATGACAATTAAACACGTTTGCCGCATTTTACCGTAATGTAAGAATAGTTCACCCAAAAATGGAAATTCAGTCATTGTTTCACACCCCTGTGTTGTTATAACCCCATAAGACTTACTTTCTTTTTCTGAACACAAAGAGAGAAATTGTGAAAATGTTTGTGCTCTGTGATGTCATACAATGGTAGTTTATGGTGACCACCTATTCAAGCTTCAAAAGGGCACAAAAGTATAATTCAGAAGTCTAATAGATTATTCCATGAGACTCATGATTGATATGAAAGCATACGATAAGATTTGGTGAGAAACAAACTGAACTCGAATGTATTATTTAGTGAAAATGTTCACTGACCGTTGATCTCCTGTGAGCATTCATGATAGGGCTCGAGAGCAACAGTTCACGCAGGCCCCTCGCGACATTGGGGCGTTCAATTGAAAACTAATCTTGTTTATTTAAAAACAGGTCCACCACAGATATGGCAACAAAAGAGCACAACGCATCTGCACACAAAACAGAGAACAGAACTTTCTAAACATGTCTGAAGAGGTTGTACTAGAATAATTGATGCATTTCTATGCCCAGCCTTATTTTATTTTAACCAGAGTCTTCTATCAAACAGAGAGATGGAGTAGGCAGGAATTTCTGTCACCTCTTCTCCATTCTGAACCGGTGAGTATTTGTGACAGACTTGAAGAGAGAGAGACCTCCGCAAAAACATTCAGTAGGTGTAACATTCACGGCCAAAGTCAAGTAGTTTTTAACTGGCTCATGAGATGCTGACTTTAATATACTGTTATGAGAAAGTTTTTGGACCAGTGCAAGTATTTTCGGTTGCCGAAAATAGAAAACAAGCAATCGATAGAATAAACCATCGCTGGTTAGGACAAAAACTCTGATTACCATAGAAAATATACCTTTTATCGCATGTTGTTTGCCGTCAGGTTTGAACACTGTGTGACTGTGGCTGCTCTGTTTAAAAAAGGCTGGGCATAGAAATACATCAATTCTCTGACTACAAACTCTTCAGGCATGTTTAGTAAGTTCTGTTCTTTGTGTTGTGTGCTGTTGTTGCTATCGCTGTAGTAGACCTGTTTTTAGATAATAAAAGAGTTTTCGCTTGAACCCCTCCAGCCCCTATCATGAACGCGCACAGGAGATCAACGGTCAGTGAACATTTTCTCTAAATAATACATTCGATTTTGTTTTTTTCTCACCTAATCTTATCGTATGCTTTCATAACAATCATGAGTCTCATTGAATAATTTATTAGACTTTTGAAAGTCATATGGGGTTATAACAACACAGGGGAGAGAAAACAATGATTGAAATTTTTGGGGAAACTTTTTTGTATTTCATATTATTCTAAATGATGCTTCATTTTAGATGACCATTAATGTAAGTACAGTTAAAAAAGTATTAATTATTGTCATTTTTTTTTTCCTTGAATTAAACAAATGTAATGCAGTCCAACAAATAATACCATGATTCATAAATGCTTAACAATTTAAATAATATATAATGTTTAGATAGGAAATGTGCTTAATTGCCATGCAAAAAAAACATCCTACATGTGTCTTTAATTAGCTTAAAAATGTGCTTATTTTATTTATGCAAGAAATGAAGCACTTTTTGGGACTATTAAGCCTTTAAGACTATTAAGTTTGCATTGTGATGTTTTTCATGACAAGGAAGCACATTTCCTCCCCAGAGTCGCAGTGATGCAATGTGGGAAAAAATCTTTTAAACATCAAAAATGTAATTCATTACAGCAAAGTGTACAATTTAAATTATGTATCATTTTCTTTTCGCAAGACGGTGGTATGTATTACTGATGGGGAAATCTGCTCAATTGTCATGAAAATAATTTATGCAAAAATATTTAAAAAATGGCTTAATTTCATTAAAGGGAAAGTAACACAAAAATGAAAGTTCTTTCATCATTTACTCACTATAATGTTGTTCCTAACCACAAAAGATGTTAGACAGAATGTTAGTTTCAGTCACCATTCACTTTCATTGCATCTTTTTCCATATGATGAAAGTGAATAGTGACTGAGGCTGCCATTCTGTCTAACATCTCCCGCTGTGTTCCACAGAACAAAGAAAGTCACATGGGTTTGGAACAACATTATAGTGAGTAAATGATAACAGAATTTTGATTTTTGGGTGAAATATCTCTCTATAACTTTCTAATATTTTTCTTTGATTTGGGGTGAAACATGTCCTGTGACAAGTTCTTGACAGTTTTCATTTTATCCAGCAGCATAGTGTGAATGTGAGATTTTTGTTGTTAATCAGACGGTTCAGTGTAAGAGATATAGGTGTAACTACAAACTGAAATCTGTACATGAGTTCCAGATATGAGCACAGATTTGATAAAGATAACAGTAATGGGAAGTGCATTCAGTTTAGCTGTCAGTGTACAGGAAAGTTTTCAGGAAGTTCGCTTTGCTTAACTCTCTAAGCGGTTCAAGTATTTTTTCCTGTGCCTGGATGTTACCTGTGGCACCTTCTGCCAGCCTGATTTCACCCTCGAGTCGACAAAACTGACATGCCTTTGAGAATATCCAGTTTATTATTCAGACTTTTTTTTTTTTTACCTTTGGTTAATTCATGATGGACTGTCCTGACATGCTGAACAGGTACATGGAGAAAAATGGCTCCACAATTGTAAATGAATGAGTTTTTAAACAGAAATGTGGCTCTGTTTCCCTCAGTTCAATATGAACAATCAAGGATGGCATTGTTTCATGCCCATGGTTTCGTTATGTGTATAAATGTTGAACGGTCAGGAACTGATGTTTGTATTTGTATTATTTTTCCATTATTGGGAAGACTGCATGGCCTTTGGGATTGGACTTTAAATGATGACAAACCATCTGTAGAAAAGTGCTAAATGCCAGCAAAAGTTATAACTGACAACTTCTTCAAAAACACTAATAAACCAACTAATAAAGCCAGTGTCATTGTCTCTTTCATCATTGTGAGATCTGTGTAAATTGAACATCAGTGCTTATTAGTACTGTGAAGTCGATTCAGTGTACTACGATTTTTGCGACAAAGCTTTAAACAACCATTTGAGTCACTCAAAAGTGTTTACCCCATGCCAGTTTATGTAAAAAAATAAAAATATAATTGTATATCCACCCACTGATGAGCCAAAACATTATGACCACTCACAGGTGAAGTTAATAATGTTGATCATCTCCTAAAGGTCTGGGTAGATTAGATGGCGAGCAAACAATCAGTTCTCGTACTCAACGTATTGAATGCAGGAGTAAAGACCTGAGCGACTTTGACAATGGACAAATTGTTATGGCCAGATGACTGGGTCAGAGCATCTCTGAAACGGCAAGGCTTGTGGTGAGCACCTACCAACAGTATGGACGTCCGTGTGTACGTGTGCGCCATTTAACTGGGGAAGTGAAGGCACCAGGATGCACTGTGGGAACACGACAAGCCGCTGGAGGGAGTGCGATGCTCTGGGCAGTGTTCTGCAGGGAAACCCTGGATCCGGCTATTCATGTGGATGTAAATTTGACATGTGCCACCTACCTAAACATCATTGCAGACCAGGTACACCCCTTCATGGCAATGGTATTCCCTGACGGCAGTGGCCTTTTTCAGCAGGATAATGCGCCCTGCCAAATTGCACACATTGTTCAGGAATGGTTTGAGGAACATGATGAAGAGTTCAAGGTGTTGCATTGGCATCAAAATTCCAATCCGATTGACCATTTGTGAGAGTCCGATCCTAGGATGCTCCACCTCGTACTTACAGGACTTGAAGGATCTGCTGCTAATGTCTTGGTGCCAGATACCACAGGACACCTTCAGGGGTCTTGTAGAGTCCATGCATCGGCGGGTTGGTGCTGTTTTGGTGGCATGCGGAGAACCAACAGCATGTTTGGCAGGTGGTCATAATTAGGGCAGGAAATGGAGGAAAAGGTGGAACAATCTTAATAAATTTTGTAGGCTGGATTCAATCATGTCACGTTTGCCCACAGCACTGAGAGTAAAATACAGTGCTGTGGGCAAATGTGGGGATCAACTACATTTTTTTTTTTTAAACTATAGTGAGTTTAAATACCAATGAAACTATGCTTATGGAAAGGTCAGCCTGATCTCGTGAAAATTACATGACTGTGGCGACATTTTGCATAACAATATTATTTCCATCATTTAATATTATTATTTTTTGCAATTTCGAGTAGAAATGTCCACTGTGTGGCGCTAAAAGAAAGTTAAAAGGTCTCCCAAACAGATGGTGATTTTAAGGTTAGTAATCTGAGTTTAAATCAACAAAAGCGACCACCCTACCCCAAACCTTAAACCTAAATCTAACCAAATCCCATTTAGCATTACGAATGATGCATGCAAATAAAAAACAATGGAAACATATATAACTATTGAATTAAATTGGTTGATTATAATTATATAGAAACAATGTATTTTACATTTATTGCAAACTATTCAGATAGATATTCAAATATAAAAGTAGTATGAGCAGGACTATTTCTAGCTATAAGCGGCTGCTCAGGGGCCCTTGAGCCACCAGTGGCCCCTTTTTTATTTGTAGGATTTCGCTTAGGGCCCTAAATGCTCAGAAACTGCCCTGAATTTGAGAGTGTAGGGAGAGTGACTCGATTGCTTCATTCACATTGCATCATGGGAGTGGGTGGCTGCTGCAGAGTTCGTTTTGACGTGATTCTCTGATTGGTGGAGTTTCCACTTCAGGATTCATGGGTAGTGTAGTCATTCACCAGAAATTCTACTATTTAGCCCATTTTAATTTTCTTCTTAAAATGTAGTTAAAATAAAGTAGACTGATGACATCAGCAGAAGCATTTACCATCCATTAACAACCTCAAAGCTCACAGTAGCACTGCCTTTATAATAATAATGATAACTTAAAAACCTTTAATCAATTACCCCAATCATTAAAACAATTATTGGGGACTTTTACTTCCAGAATCAGACTGCTGCGCTTAATCGAGCATTCACAGGGCATCAGGGGCCTTCAGCACATCTGGTTTCATTTGTCTTTGGCTTAGGCAGGTCTGTAGTTTAGCCACAGTATGTGTCGAACATTTGCAAACTGCAGTCTGTAATCAAACCTCAGTCTCTCTCAAACACACTGATGAGAGGGTCAAACCAGCTGTAAACCAGCCCAACATAGTTAAACACTCCCTCATGATGAAATGTCTTACCCCTTCATAGCACCCTGGAATGTGGCGGTATCATGGCACAGTGATGGAAATACCACGATACTCAATGATTACCATATACAAAATAGCATGCTATCACCATGGTACATGATCAAAAAACTGGTGGTACCATGTCATAATTAGCACCCTGTTTGCAGTTTGTAGAACCATGATATCAATAAAGGTGGCGAGAGAGAGAGAGAGAGAGAGAGAGGGGATCACGTTACAGAACAGACATTAAACTGTGCTGAAATGTGTTTCGGCTCCGGTCCAAACACCTTCCATCTTTACATTAGATAACATTAGAATATCAAAGCAAGTGTCATCTGCTGCTGGAGCTTTACTTTTCTTAGCCATTTTTGCTCAGTGACTTTTAATCAACTGGGGTGGCAGTGATTTTAGTGGATGTATGAAGTCTGTTTCCATCAAGTTCACACAAGTGGTGGTTAGCACATTAACTATGAACATGTTCTAATAACATTTGACAACCACAAAGTGACACGATAGGTCATAATGGATGGGCTCGAGCACAGGACTGGGCTTGAGCTCCGAGATCCTCCCGCCTGGACTATCGGATTAACCTGAGACACCAGAGGTTAAGTCATTCTCTAATTAGGGAGCAAAGGAGCATCCTATAGCTTTCTTATGTAGCCAAGTGCATTCACTGCTAATATCCGACCAAAAGTTCAGTTTCAGGCTGCAGATGATGTTTGGATCACTCGACATGTTTGACACACATGTGACGATGATAATCAGTACATAGATTCACCATTTATAATGTATCATTTTATTTTAACATGGTTGGCCGTGATTGGATGATGCTGGACATTACTTTGAATCAGAATAAATTATGCTCATTTCTGATGTAATGTCTGTAACATCTCAAAAACATGAATAACCAACACTCCTGAAAACATAATGAACAATTTGATAAAAAAAACAAAAATCGGACTATCTATTGCTTGGTATTATTCACAATTTTACAACATAGTCCCGCTAATATATGTGGACATGTATTTTTAGAAAAGTATTTGGTCTAAAAAAAAAAAAAAATATATATATATATATATATATACACTCACCTAAAGGATTATTAGGAACACATACTAATACTGTGTTTGACCCCCTTTCGCCTTCAGAACTGCCTTAATTCTACGTGGCATTGATTCAACAAGGTGCTGAAAGCATTCTTTAGAAATGTTGGCCCATATTGATAGGATAGCATCTTGCAGTTGATGGAGATTTGTGGGATGCACATCCAGGGCACTGAAGCTCCGTTCCACCACATCCCAAAGATGCTCTATTGGGTTGATATCTGGTGACTGTGGGGGCCATTTTAATACAGTGAACTCATTGTCATGTTCAAGAAACCAATTTGAAATGATTCGAGCTTTGTGACATGGTGCATTATCCTGCTGGAAGTAGCCATCAGAGGATGGGTACATGGTGTCCATAAAGGGATGGACATGGTCAGAAACAATGCTCAGGTAGGCCGTGGCATTTAAACGATGCCCAATTGGCACTAAGGGGCCTAAAGTGTGCCAAGAAAACATCCCCACACCATTACACCACCACCACCAGCCTGCACAGTGGTAACAAGGCATGATGGATCCATGTTCTCATTCTGTTTACGCCAAATTCTGACTCTACCATCTGAATGTCTCAACAGAAATCGAGACTCATCAGACCAGGCAACATTTTTCCAGTCTTCAACTGTCCAATTTTGGTGAGCTCTTGCAAATTGTAGCCTCTTTTTCCTATTTGTAGTGGAGATGAGTGGTACCCGGTGGGGTCTTCTGCTGTTGTAGCCCATCCGCCTCAAGGTTGTGCGTGTTGTGGCTTCACAAATGCTTTGCTGCATACCTCGGTTGTAACGAGTGGTTATTTCAGGCAAAGTTGCTCTTCTATCAGCTTGAATCAGTCGGCCCATTCTCCTCTGACCTCTAGCATCAACAAGGCATTTTCAGCCCACAGGACTGCCGCATACTGGATGTTTTTCCTTTTCACACCATTCTTTGTAAACCCTAGAAATGGTTGTGTGTGAAAATCCCAGTAACTGAGCAGATTGTGAAATACTCAGACCGGCCCGTCTGGCACCAACAACTATGCCACGCTCAAAATTGCTTAAATCACCTTTCTTTCCCATTCTGACATTCAGTTTGGAGTTCAGGAGATTGTCTTGACCAGGACCACACCCCTAAATGCATTGAAGCAACTGCCATGTGATTGGTTGATTAGATAATTGCATTAATGAGAAATTGAACATGTGTTCCTAATAATCCTTAGTGAGTGTGTATGTGTATATATATATATATATATATATATATATATATATATATATACACACACACACACACACACACACACACTATCAGCCACAACATTAAAAGCACCTGCCTAATATTGTGTAGGTCCCCCTCGTGCCACCAAAACTGTGCAAACCTGTATCTCAGAACAGCATTCAGAGATGATATTCTCAGCACAATTGTACAGAGTGGTTATCTGTTACAGTAGACTTTGTCAGTTCAAACCAGTCTGGTCATTCTCTGTTGACCTCTCTCATCAACAAGATGTTTCCGTCCACAGAACTGCCCCTCACGGGATGTTTTTGGCATCATTCTCAGTAAATTCTAGAGACTGTTGTGTGAAAATCCCAGAAATACTCAAACCAGCCCGTCTGACACCAACAAACATGCCATGCTCCAAATCACTGAGATTGCATTTTTTCCCCATTCTGATGGTTGTGAACATTAACTGAAGCTCCTGACCCGTATCTGTATGATTTTATGTACTGCACTGCATCATGGATGATTGTTGGTGCCAAACGGGCTGGTTTGAGTATTTCTGTAACAGTATATATATATATATTGGAGTCCACCTGTGGTAAATTCAGTTGATTGGACATGATTTGGAAAGGCACACACCTGTCTATATAAGGTCCCACAGATAACAGTGCATGTCAGAGCACAAACCAAGCCATGAAGTAAAAGGAATTGTCTGTAGACCTCCGAGACTGGATTATATTGAGGCACAGATCTGGGGAAGGGTACAGAAAAAGTTCTTCAGTATTGAAGGTCCCACTGAGCACAGTGGCCTCCATCATCCGTAAATGGAAGTTTGGAACCACCAGAACTCTTCCGAGAGCTGGCTGCACGGCCAAACTGAGCGATCTGGGGAGAAGAGCCTTAGTCAGGGAGGTGACCAAGAACCTGATGGTCACTCTGACAAAGCTCCAGCGTTTCTCTGTGGAGAGAGGTGAACCTTCCAGAAGAGCAACCATCTCTGCAGCACTCCACCAATCAGGCCTGTATGGTAGAGTGGCCGGACGGAAGCCACTCCTCAGTAAAAGGCAGATGACAGCCCACCTGGTGTTTGCCAAAAGGCACCTGAAGGACTCTCAGACCATGAGAAACAAAATATTGAACTCTTTGTCCTGAATGGCAAGCGTCATGTCTGGAGGAAACCAGGCACCACTCATCACCTGGCCAATACCATCCCTACAGTGAAGCATGGTGGTGGCAGCATCATGCTGTGGGGATGTTTTTCAATGGCAGGAACTGGGAGACTAGTCAGAATCGAGGGAAAGATGAATGCCGCAATGTACAGAGACATCCTTGATGAAAACCTGCTCCAGAGCACTCTGGACCTCAGACTGGGACAACAGGACAACAACCCTAAGCACACAGCCAAGATAACAAAGGAGTGGCTACGGGACATCTCTGTGAATGTCCTTGAGTGGCCAAACCAGAGCCCAGACTTGAACCCGATTGAACATCTCTGGAAAGATCTGAAAATGGCTGTGCACCGACGCTCCCCATCCAACCGGATGGAGGTCCCCCAAAAATAGGTGTGCCAAGCTTGTAGCATCATACACAAAAAGACTTGAGGCTGTAATTGGTGCCAAAGGTGCTTCAACAAAGTATTGAGCAAAGGCTGTGAATAATTATGAGCATGTGATTTTTTTTCATTTTTTATTTTTAATAAATTTGCAAAGATTTCAAACAAATTTCTTTCACGTTGTCATTATGGGGGTATTGTTTGTAGAATATTGAGAAAATTAATTAATTTAATCCATTATGGAATAAGGCTGTAACATAGCAAAATGTGGAAAAAGTGATGCACTGGGAATACTTTCCGGATGCACTGTATATATTTATATATTTTGCACGTTTCTTAAGGGCTACTAGTTACAAATCAAACAGCAGTCATGCTCTGGTCTCAGGAGGATAAAACAATATTTTCGTGAGAGTATAAAAAGTGGCATTCGATATCTCCAATGCACATCTTAAGGTGAGCTAACGATCAAACCAAAACAATATCGTAATGGAGCAGTTCATTTCAAATCTTGAATGCATTAATGTTTCATCTTCCCCCACTATAATTCCTGCCAAGACTCAAAAAAGAGCTGCACGTGTTTGTTCTGTAATGGTTTTAACAAAAGGACACGGTTAGTGTGATGGCAAATATTTTTCCTTTCGCTGCTTATGAAATGAATTGCTGATTCAATAAACCAGTAGTGAATCATAATTGAAGTCAACGTGAAATCGCAATCACAACTTTATTTTACTTGCATAATGTGACATTTCCAGGGATATCCAGTCCATTTTGATTACATGTTAATGTTTGAATGGATAATTCATTCAACATGCTGTCATCATTTATTCACCCTCATGTTGTTCCAAACTCGCATTACTTTTCTGTAGAACACAAGAGGAGATACTGCAGTATGTTAGCCTCAGTCACCATTCACCTTCATGGCATCTTTATTCCATGCAACAAAAGTGAATGGTGACTAAAGCTAACATTTTGCCTTAAATCTCCTTTTGTGTTTACAAAAGACAGTCATACAGATTTGGAGCAACATGAGACATTGGGTGTACTATCCCTTTTAGTCTCAACTCTGGTGCTGTTGAAACAACACAACAAACTCCTGCTGCTACTGGTGATAACCTGATCATGTAATGTAATGGTGATTAATAAGCTGTGAGCAAATCTAGAAAAATGTTTTTATTCCAAAAGCTTTCAAAACTTATTGTACAATTATATAGAACACCCAACAAAATGAATGTTCACCCAAAGGTAAACTGAATAATAATCAATGGGCATTTATCCAAACAAGTCTATACATGTGATCTACTAGTTAATCAGCCAAATATAGTTGTTGTGGATCCTGGTTTGTGATGTGCATTTGCAAATATTTACATCCACAAACTTACGGACACTCAAGTTCATTTACGCCCTGTAGATAAGGAGTGCTAGGTTTATAGAGGTCAGAGTTTCTGCAGGAACCGCAGCACCAGGTCTCTTAGAGCGGTGCGCAGCGGCTCGTTGTTGTCACAGATGATGTGCGTGCCATCCTCCTCCAGTTGAATGAGAACATCCTCGGCTTGCAGGTGAAGAATATGACCGTCTGCGGTCTCCTCCACCTTCACTTCCATGATGCCGTTCTACAAACAGAAAAACACGTCACTCATTCAGCACTTGTTCTATTAATTGGTTCCCTGATTATCTGCAGGTTTGGTCCGTTTCAAATTCCATGGAAAATTACAAGTGCGGGTGTTCAGATGATTGTCTGGAAGCCTGTCAAGAACAGATCATATAGGACCCTAAAATTAAAATAAAAAAAATGATATCTTGAATAAAGAAAATGAATCTTTTCTTTTTTTAGCAACATTAACCTCCTGAGACCGGAGTGTGAGTAGCCCCTAATAAATACAAATGTATATACATGTGTGGCAGGGCGGAGAGCGGGGCCGGGTCATGATCATACACGCCTGGTCCCTTGTCAGGCTAATCGGGCCTCCGAAAGGGATAAAGCGCCGACTGCGGAGGATTGTGCGGTAGAGACAGATAGTTTACAGACATGTCCGTCATATGTGTGTTTGTGTCTTCTGTTTCAGTTTTATATTAAACTATTATTTATATCGTCAAGCCGGTTCTCGCCTCCTCCTTTCCATTGACTGCTTTACACTGGTGCCGAAACCCGGGAAGGAGGAGGGATACGCCGTAGTAGAGTTCTCGCCACTACCGTCCACCCCAACGGAGCAGCCTAGTCAGGATCGCCAGGGGACGAGGAGCCTGGAAGCGGACGACGGCCGCCGACCGCGAGGGGAACCCCTGGCAGCGGTTCCTGCACAATCCTCCGCAGTCGGCCTTTATCCCTCTCGGAGGCCCGATTAGCCTGACAAGGGACCGGGTGTTTCTGATCACAACCCGGCCCCGCCCTCCACCCTGCCACATTATATTTGATTTTTTTTTTTCCCAAATAGTTTTCCTAAAACTTTGTCCACAAATGTTGTGAAATTTTTAATAATAATACTAGAAAGTCAGATAAAAAAAAAAAAACAATTATCAAATTTTTTCCAGGAGTGGTGATTATTCATGTTTTTGAGATGTTACATTACATCAGAAATTAGCATAATTAATTCTGATTCAAATTAATGTCCAGCATCATCCAATCACTGTCAACCATGTTCAAATAAAATGACACATTATAAATGGTGAATCTATGTACTGATTGTCATTGTCCCATGTGTGTCATGTGTGATCCAAACATCATCTGCAGCCTGAAACTGAACTTTTGATCAGATTTTAGGAGTGAATGCATTTAACTGCATATAGAGATATAGGATGCTCCCTTGCTCCCTATTTAGTGCATGACTTAAATCTAATCAGAACAGTTCAAAATGCACCTTATTTTCATCCTAACTCCATATAAAGCCTCTGAAAGCAACTGAGCATACAGTCCACGAATGTGGTCGTTGTGTTTAACAGCGTGCCGTTTCGTGATAAATGGCTCAAATGTTTAAAAATGTCATATCGGACGAAACTAGAGAATCTTTTGACTCAAACAGGTTTCAATATAAAAACGTAATTAAGTTTCTTACAAGATGTAGTTTTGTTGGCATTTAAACCAAACACAAACTCCTCTGCGATCGCCGCCCTGATGTTTTGTCATGATATTATATATTATACTCATATTGACTGATTTAATAAAAACAATTAAAAATAATATTTTTTTAATTCTTAAAAGATTGAAATTGTAATTGTACTAAACAATAGGCTTAATTTTCTTTATGCAAAATACAAATTTGTTTTGATTTCAGGGTGAAATATGACCAGAACACGTTTCTGACGGGATACATTTTTCATGTTACGTGTGAAATTAATCTGGGAATTTATTTGTTTTAATCGGCCCATTCTTGTAAATCGGAGAAGTGGAGTACTTTGAAAAATAATACACATTTATATGAAATTTACATGTCAACATTTACTTTAGTAGAGGGTCTCCAAAAAAAAAACAAAAAAAAAAATTCCCACTACTGAAACAAACTAACCAAATTCACATATTGTTTATATATATATATATATATATATATATATATATTTTTTTATTTTAACCTAATCAATTAATTAAAATGTTTATTTTTACATCTTAAAGACAAAAATCTTCATTCAAAATATAACTACATTTTTCTCTTTTGATTTGAGTGAAATATGGCCTTTATAAATTCAATGCAACTTGATGTGCCAGTCAAAATAAATCTGGGAATTAATTTGTTTAAATTGGCACATTCCTGTTTATCCCTGAGGGTCATTTGATATTTCAATAATCTGTTAAAAAGCATCAGGCCCATTGTTTAACAGCTCACTGCAGTCAGGTTAATGGAGGGAGATGTGGGACACTTTACTGAGGCATGAGAACAGCTGCGGTCAAACAAACATGCTCTCAGCGGTTCATTCAGCTTCGTCTGTAGCAGTGTCACGACTCTGTGGTTACTGAAAGTGTACTTTCACCACTGGTTCTGAGATTACACTGGACTGACACCACAATACATCAAATCTTTGATTTTGATATTCAGAGTTTGAGGCACTTAGTAGCAAGTAAACTAGATATCCCAGAAAGGTATATTCTGCCTTGTTTTATTAGTTATACTATAAATTGTCAATATCACTGAAAAGTTACTATATATATATATATATATATATATATATATATATATATATATATATATATATATATATATATATATAATATGGTGTGTGTTTGTGTGTGTATATATATTAGTGTGTATACAACAGGGCCTTGTGAAGATGCTGGGGGAAACAGGTAGACGAGTATCTATATCCACAGTAAAACGAGTCCTATATCGATATAACCTGAAAGGCTGCTCAGCAAGATAGAAGCAACTGCTCCAAAACCAGAGACTATAGCCAGACTACAGTTTGCAAGTGCACATGCAGACATTTACATTTATGCATTTGGCAGACGCTTTTATCCAAAGCGACTTACAGGGACAATCCCCCCCGGAGCAACCTGGAGTTAAGTGCCTTGCTCAAGGACACAATGGTGGCTGTGGGGCTTGAACCAGCATCCTTCTGATTACCAGATTACCAGTTATGTGCTTAGACCACTCCACCACCACTCCACAAAGATCTTTTTGGAGAAATGTCCTCTGGTCTAATGAAACAAAAATGTAACTGTTTGTTCAGTCACACCAGTTCTGTCTGGAGGAATGGGGCAAAATTCCAGTAACTTATTGTGAGAAGCTTGTGGAAGGCTACCCCAAATATTTGATCCAAGTTAAAAAATGTAAAGTGTATGTAAACTTCTGACACACAGTGGGCTAAAGCATTAAACTGTTAAACAGATGGTTGCTGGTTCGATCCCCACAGTCACCACCATTGTGTCCTTGAGTAAGGCACTTAACTCCAGGTTGCTCCAGGGGGATTGTCCCTGTAATAAGGGCACTGTAAGTCGCTTTGGATAAAAGCGTCTGCCAAATGCATGTAAATGTAAATGAAAGAAATAAAAGCTGAAATAAATGATCTTATACTATTATCTTGACATTTCATATTCTTAAAATAGTGATACTAACTGACCTACGACAGGGAATGTTTTCTACGATTAAAAGCCAGAAATTGTGAAAACCTGAGTTTAAATGTATTTAGCTAATGTGTATGTAAACTTCTGACATATATATATATATACACTCACCTAAAGGATTATTAGGAACACCTGTTCAATTTCTCATTAATGCAATTATCTAGTCAACCAATCACATGGCAGTTGCTTCAATGCATTTAGGGGTGTGGTCCTGGTCAAGACAATCTCCTGAACTCCAAACTGAATGTCAGAATGGGAAAGAAAGGTGATTTAAGCAATTTTGAGCGTGGCATGGTTGTTGGTGCCAGACGGGCCGGTCTGAGTATTTCACAGTCTGCTCAGTTACTGGGATTTTCACGCACAACCATTTCTAGGGTTTACAAAGAATGGTGTGAAAAGGAAAAACATCCAGTATGCGGCAGTCCTGTGGGCTGAAAATGCCTTGTTGATGCTAGAGGTCAGAGGAGAATGGGCCGACTGATTCAAGCTGATAGAAGAGCAACTTTGCCTGAAATAACCACTCGTTACAACCGAGGTATGCAGCAAAGCATTTGTGAAGCCACAACACGCACAACCTTGAGGCGGATGGGCTACAACAGCAGAAGACCCCACCGGGTACCACTCATCTCCACTACAAATAGGAAAAAGAGGCTACAATTTGCAAGAGCTCACCAAAATTGGACAGTTGAAGACTGGAAAAATGTTGCCTGGTCTGATGAGTCTCGATTTCTGTTGAGACATTCAGATGGTAGAGTCAGAATTTGGCATAAACAGAATGAGAACATGGATCCATCATGCCTTGTTACCACTGTGCAGGCTGGTGGTGGTGGTGTAATGGTGTGGGGGATGTTTTCTTGGCACACTTTAGGCCCCTTAAATGCCACGGCCTACCTGAGCATTGTTTCTGACCATCTCCATCCCTTTATGGCCACCATGTACCCATCCTCTGATGGCTACTTCCAGCAGGATAATGCACCATGTCACAAAGCTCGAATCATTTCAAATTGGTTTCTTGAACATGACAATGAGTTCACTGTACTAAAATGGCCCCCACAGTCACCAGATCTCAACCCAATAGAGCATCTTTGGGATGTGGTGGAACGGGAGCTTCGTGCCCTGGATGTGCATCCCACAAATCTCCATCAACTGCAAGATGCTATCCTATCAATATGGGCCAACATTTCTAAAGAATGCTTTCAGCACCTTGTTGAATCAATGCCACGTAGAATTAAGGCAGTTCTGAAGGCGAAAGGGGGTCAAACACAGTATTAGTATGGTGTTCCTAATAATCCTTTAGGTGAGTGTATATATATATATATATACACACATATGCATACATACATACATATACACACACACAGCCACTTTATTAGGTACACCTCTACTTATTCATGACTTGGTCTGACAAGATTTCTGCTGAGGTACATAAATGGTAGGCCCACTGCAGCCTCAGTATTCAGATTTTGGCTAACAGAAGTGGAACCCTGCATGGTCTTCTGCTGTTGTAGCACATCCGCCACAAGGTACAAAATTTTGTGCATTCTGAGATGCTATTCTGCTCAACATTCAACAATCAACATTATGCCACAAATGCAGTTAGTTAAGCTTAATTTGCATTGAACCCAGAATATTATTTTAAGACCCATTAAAAAATGACTTTTAATCTTGTAGTCAGTTATTCTCTTTCAGGTTTACTGTCATGGCTGAGCAACAGTTTGAAGAGAATGTCAACATGTTTGTAGCTTGCTCCCTGAATAAAATCACGTTCGGTTTAATGGCACAGACAGGAAGGTAACTCGCCCCTTTGAGTACCGAGGTTTGATACCACCACACTAACGCACGTTAAGTACTGCAATGTGCTGGCCGAGCATGTGTGTTCTTGCACCTTTCTGGTCTAGAATACAGAATTATTGTCTCTCGTACCTTGTGCAGTGTAGCGAGGAACGGCTCCAGAGGAACAGCTCCACTGAGCAGAGGTTTAGGGTTCAGAACTTCAGGAGGTTCCTCCATCACCCTCTTCCTCTTCTTACTGGGCGGCACTGGTGCAGGTTTTGGAACCGGCTATGAGCGTATAACATACATGAGGTGACATACATAAGTCAACTAATAATGTTTGGAAAGTCAGTTTTTCATGACCATTTTCCACCGTCTATGAGAAACACAGCTGTCTTGTTTTACAGAAACAAATATCTATGCATCCTTAAGACAAGATACATTTACTTGAGAAGCAAAATAGCATAAATAAAGAGATTTGTTTTTTTTTGTTATTTTCTATAAATGTTCTGGTTGTGCTGGGGAGGGAGTTTTTAAACTCTTATGTCAAAAGTGCCAAAAAAATCATGTTTTTCATTATATATATGTGGAGCGGAGGGGGGCGGGGCCGGTCGGAATATCGCGACCCCGGTCCCCAATCAGCCTGATGAGGCGCGCGAGGGATAAAGGCGGCCGGTGACGATGGTTCGAGAGAGAGAGAATTATGGACATGTCCGTCATGTGTGTTTGTTTATGTGTTTTTGAGTTTAAGTTTCTCATTAAAATATAATTTATGTTGACAAGCCGGTTCTCGCCTCCTCCTTGCCCATCCTTCAACTGTGTTACATTGGTGCCGAAACCCGGGAAGGAGGAGGGATGCCTGTCGCAGAGTCCTCGACACTGCCGTCCACCCAGGGGAGCGCCGCTGCCATCTGCCGGGTGACGGAGTAGCCCGACCGCCCGGATGCGGGGTACGGCCGTCGTCCGCGAGGGCAAGTGGAGACTGGATACCCCGACCGCCTGGAGCGAGGAGCCGCTGCCGGGGCGGAGGAGTGCCCTGCCGTCCCCAGAGACGCGGAGGGGTCGAGGGAAGACCGCCGTCCGCGAGGGAGGAGGGAAGAAACTCTCCGACCGCCCGAGCGGTAGAGCCGCTGCCAGGGGCGGAGGAGTGTCCCCATTTGCCGCCAGAAAAGCGGAGGCGCGTTCTGCCCGCTGGGGGTCGGCGGTTTCACTCCGGTTCGCCCGGTGTTGGAGCGGCTGTCGTCCGCCTGAGTGTGGAGGAGTGTTCGAGGACCACGCGACGGTACATCAGAGAACCGGTGAGTGAGCTTTTTCTCTCTCTCCTCTCTCTCTCCCTGTCGCACCGTGTTGGCCTTTTCCCGCACCTATTTTGTTTTGTTGTTGTTGTCTTCCCCTCCTGTCTCCTCCCAGGGCGAGGAAGGCGGGGCTGACCACGCGGGACGCAAGATACACCCCGCCCCAGGGATAGGGGGGGGGTGTACGTCAGGCCGGGGTGCCACCGGCATGAGAGATAACGCCGGGAGGAGTGTGGAGCGGAGGGGGGCGGGGCCGGTCGGAATATCGCGACCCCCGGTCCCCAATCAGCCTGATGAGGCGCGCGAGGGATAAAGGCGGCCGGTGACGATGGTTCGAGAGAGAGAGAATTATGGACATGTCCGTCATGTGTGTTTGTTTATGTGTTTTTGAGTTTAAGTTTCTCATTAAAATATAATTTATGTTGACAAGCCGGTTCTCGCCTCCTCCTTGCCCATCCTTCAACTGTGTTACAATATATGACCCCTTTTAAAAATGATAGCCGTACATTAGAATGATTCCATGATAAATATCAATCCAAATGTTTGGAAATTTTCATTTTGTGCTTATATTCCCCCTAGAGTATGCCTGTGTTTTTCATAATGGATGACTAAATTGCATTTTACATGCAGTGTAATTGGTGCTTAAGTGAACTGACTATGCTTAAGACAATGTTTACAGCAATTTAAATGAATGCATGACACAAGGCAGAGGGCGTCAGGATATTATACTGAACAAAATGGCTTGTTCACACACACTAACCTGCAATACATGCTTGTTGTCTTTGGACTGTAGGACTGCTGATAATGTAGCGACAGAAACACCGGGCTTTATCTCAGAGGGCACCAGAGATTTGGCAAGCTGCAGAATTACCAAGAGAAAACAAATATCAGCCACATTAGTTCCCGGAAATATATTTAACCCTTGTGCATCCTTGTGGACATTTTTGGCTTTATCAGTTTTGTTTTTTTGATAACTTTGTCTGTGTTAATAATGCTAACTGCATAAAATTTTCCACAGGTGTGAATTTTTATTGGAATTTTAATATTTCACCCTATTTTCTTTAAAAAAATATTATTTGCACTAGTTACACAAAATACTCCCTCTTAGCGTCGTTTTGGACAAAAATGGCACATTGAAACCCATTAAAACTGCGATTTTTAATCCCAGTGCCATTCAACTATAAAATTATGCAATCTTGTTTAACATGCTTTCATTATGTTGGCAAGGCTTCAAAATTTACATTTTAAATATTTTTTATCAGATTGTGCCATTTTTTCAGGTTTGGCATATCATCGCTTTTGTTGTTGTTTTCTGCTGTTTTTGGCTTATGCATATTATAGAGCCAATTAGATACATTATGAATATATAATTGTGTGAGTGTGTTGGTATGGATTTCAGAGTGTGGTTTG
Source organism: Xyrauchen texanus (assembly GCF_025860055.1). NCBI lineage: Eukaryota > Metazoa > Chordata > Actinopteri > Cypriniformes > Catostomidae > Xyrauchen > Xyrauchen texanus. The sequence continues at coordinate 3,225,222 of NC_068303.1, forward strand.
TATGTGTCTGAGGCTCTAATAATAAAAAATAAAAAAATTCTGTTTAGCATTTATTAAATTGAAAATAATTATAATTATTATATTTTTTATAAAAAACAACAGTGGCATTATGTAAACAAACCGGCGTTTAAAGTGTTAAAATTCTGAAAATAAATGAATGTTTGGTAATTATGATTAGAACTGATGCTGGTTAAAATATAAGTCAGTGAAAGTAGAAAAAATATTATTCTATAATATTTTTGACAATTTTTGACATGGCCATTTTTGTCCATTATGGACCTAAGTGGTAGCTTTTTTTAAATCTGATACTGCATAAAAAATATGAAAGCATCAAAATGAATGTTGTTGTTAATCATTGACATATCCGAGGCTCTAATAATCAAAGAAAAAAATTCTGCTTAGCATCTATTAAATTGAAAATAATTACTATTTTTCATTTTTTCCTAAAAAAGCAACAGTGGCATTATGTAAACAAACCAGCGTTTAAAGGGTTAAAATTCTAAAAATGAATGAATGTTTGGTCATTCTGATTAGAGCTGATGCTGGTTAAAAAAATTATGTCAGTGAAAGTGGAAAAAAATATAAATCTATAGTATTTTTATGACAGTTTTTGGACATGGCCATTCTTGTCCATAATGAACCTATGTGTAACTTTTTTTAATTGATGCACAAGGGTTAATAAAATCCTTAATAAAAGAGATCTAAACCATGAACCAAACCAACGAGCTCCGAGGTGAATCGCAACATTATAAAAAGGATTTAAAGCAAAAAATTATTTGAAGAGCTCTTTTGGTGCCCTTTGTTCAAAGGTGTCTGTAATTGTTCCTGGCAGGCAGCAGGTGCCCTAACCCCCACCCCCATCTTTAATTCTAACCATATGGAGCCTGTAAGGCTGAGTAGCCTGTAGGGGTGGGTAATAATATCGATATTCTGATTCAAAGACGAGATCCACGCGACCGATTTGCCATTGAATAATGTCTCTTTTAATACCCTTTCTGTTCTTTACAGTCAGTTGTTAATCAAACAAGAAAAAAAAAAGCATTTAATTCTAATCACGCGTAGGACAGATGAGATAAAGCCGTTTGAGTCTCTCTCTCGTTAACAAGCGCTAATTTACAGACGCCGTTTACAGAAATGCTGAATTTCTTAAAGAGACACTACCGGTTTTTAACACATGTTCAACAAATCAATGTTAATAGTACAAATGATGTCATTAAACAATAAACATGTAATGAAAAATTATATATGCAATATACGATCATATTTATTGACATGGGTTTGTTTAAAAAGCTAAAATGTGACAATTGATGGAAAACTAATAAAATACTCGAATTAGTCAAATTAATATTTTCGTATTGTACCTAGTTAGAAGTTCCCCTGTATAATTAACAGCATTACCTGGGAGAGAATTTGTTTCATATGTAAGCAAATGGGACCTTATATCTGAAATCTACTCATATGAATCAATATCAAAATAGAATTGACAGCTTATTAGAATCGAATCGGGAAATCTGTATCAATGCCCAGCCCTAGTAACCTGCCAGGAACAACTCGAGGCACCTTTTGGCCATGCGAAAATCGTTAAATATCGTTAACCCTTCTGAAAAATGAATGAAATATGCGCTCTATTTAAAATTGATAATAGTTCTGATTGAGTTGTGTTTAAAATAGTTGAACAATGCTGATAATCACACACCTGCAATGTTGCTTGGCAACTACAGACAGGATACAGTTAGGATAATGAACTATATTACTATGCAATATGGCAAACCACTTGTGGCAGGTTGTTACATTATGTGATAAACAAATCACATTAAACACACAACTGTCTACAGTGACTTATCGCTGTCATATTCTCTAGATAAGCTGTTTTTTTCAGAGGGTCTCTGACCTCAGGCAGTAGGTGAATGCGTTCATATCGCCGCCTGAAGGGAAGCCTGAGGACGGAGCAGCGGCGGTAGGCCATGGGAGGAGGCTGCAGCTCCAGCATCAGGTCTGTGCGGTGAGGTTGAGATGGAGGAGGCTGTGAGTACTGCTCCGGACATACCACATGAAGAGGCTGCACACATGCCAATTCAATCAAACAATAACATCAGTTTGGAAAAGAAGGTCATTTGTCTTTTGCATTTGTTACTTAGCCAATAAAGTCCACTAGAAGTACAAGGACTTTTATTCCATCCCCTTTTCATTCTAATATATGTTTTTTTTTTTATATTACGTTTATATAAGGTTAACAACAACCTTAGTCTCCGTCAATATGTAAGGCAAAACAATTCATGCAGTACTTTAGTACAGACAGTTAGATCACAACCCTTAACCCACAAACCTATATAACGTGACAAACTTGATGAGTTGAGCTCTGATCATCACATCACAACAATTTAACAATCAGTGGCAAAACAAAACTTCAACATCAGCATGCATAGTCAAAAAGCAGATTAAAATAAGCCTATAACTCTTACCTAATTTTTTATTAATGTTGCAATTCATGCTGGAAACTCACAAATCAGCAACATTGTTCAATATGAAATTATTCATTCAGACTAGTGTTAGGCTAGTTGGGACAAAATTAAGGGGCGGCTGTGGCTCAGGTGGCAGAGCGGGTCTGCCACTTATCACAGGGTTGGCAGTTTGATTCCTGTCCCACATGACTCCACATGCCAAAATGACCACAAGTTGCTCCCAATGGCAGGCAAGCGCATGGCAGCTCTACCGTCATTGGTGTGTGTGTGGGGGGGTGTGTGTGTAAGAATGGGATACAGTTTAAAGAGCTTTGGTGACCGCTAAGTTTAAAAAAGGTGCTATATAAGTGCAGACCATTTACATTTTGGGGGAATACTGTTGGTCTAACATGTCTTTTTATGTAGATGCAAAGAAATTCCCATGTATCTGTGACAAAAAAAAAAAGCCATATACCGAATAAAATGCAATTGCATGTATATGTAATGTGTTTAACCCTCCAAGTGTTTTTTAAGATTTCCTGTTTCAGTGGCAAACCCAAAATTAAAGGCTAAAAAAAAATTAAAACAATTTCCTGAGACTCTCCACCTAAGAAACTGCTGAAACAAACCCATAAAAATATACTTTTTATATTATATATCTCAAGATTGTAAACGAGGTAGCTCCTAAAAACTGCTTTTGTTTTGTTCCCAATCATATCAACTGTAACTGAGTAACATTTTGTGTTGATACAACAAAGCAATCAAAAGTTATAGCATTAAAAAAATTATTTATCCGAGTGTCCAAAAGCCTCTCCAGACAAATAAAACATAATTATAATTATAGAGTAAATAACAACTAATTACACATGCAACAATGACTAAAGGTATGCACTCTCTCCAAAGAGACATGAGAAACGAGATCTCATTCAGTTCCATTCTGTGTCATTTGAGTCATCATTGAGTCTGTGTCATGTACTTGGCGCCATCTAGTGGTGGACAAATTTGTTATTAGAGTGAACGATCCTCTCTGCCCATATTTGGATGACTTCCACCTCTGGTTGCAGCGCTCTGAATCCTTATACGATCGGATTAGTGTTCCATGACTCTGGACAATGTACTACATAATTACCAATGAAGTCATGTGATCCAGGAAAGCTAACGTGTTTTTAGCACATTATTTGCTGTGTGTACATTGTGTTTCATGTGGATTTTTTCTAATGAAATTTGCATCTGATTACGTTGTGTGGGGACGTTTTAAAGATAATCACCTCTTCTAAGTAATGCTATGTGATATTTTATGTTCCGTTTATATTTTGTGAAGTTATAAGCAAAAATGCTGCATATAAGCAACACCTGTTTACATATAACATGTATGTCAAAGACATATACTTACATAGCTATTATTCGTTATACTTTTGTCAGTGAGTAAAAACAATAGGCTGCAATAGTTTTGGTCATAACGCCTTCATGCATTTTAAATTATGATACCTATTTTGTGTTGTCAAGACTGTAGTCATTAATATTTTTATAATAATTTTTTTCTCAGCCCATCCAAGCTTAATGTGTTAAAATACCATAAACCAAATTTCTTAATGACACAACAGTTGTTTTTTTTTGTTTTTTTGACTGAACAGGCTCAATTGTTTGAAGATGTTTGCTATGCTTTTATGAAAGTTTGGTGAATTTAATCATTTTCAATCAGTAAACAGGCTGGGAATTACCAACACTTAAAATGTATGCACATTTCTTCCTGCCCAAACGGTTGCTGTGATACAGTTGTGAGTGTCAGCTATTGTTATCTGTAGTTTTACCAATATTTAATGAAAATGTGATTATTTTAGTGTACTGTAAATTAATGCAGTGACTCTTTTAACATTTAATGTAACTGTGCTCAGAAATAAACAGACTGTACCTGTATCTCCTTCAGCAGTTTGGACACCTGGTGAAAGTTCAGTCGAGTGTCGATGGGACAGTAAACACACTTCATGGCCAGCGGCTGATACGGTGCCAAAGCGTCCAGATAAGAGAAGTCTGGTTCTGAAAGAGACAGATTAAACTACGTGAGATTCGGGGCCTAAATACACACAACTATTTGAAATCAATTTTCCATCTGATTCATCCGACCCTAGTTTCTATGGCAACTGCATGTGTAACTCACTTGACATTCTAGTATTTCTTCTAGTGGGACCTTTCGTCATTATAAAATCATTATCAATAATGATTTGTTTACACAAGGATGGATATATTCACAATGGAATACTATGTAAATTAGAATGATGAAAGTTACATTACATGCATTCATTGTGGGATAAAATGTACTATAATTGTTTTGTCAGCACACAAATTAAAATTTTATATATATATATATATATATATATATATATATATATATATATATAAGTCTATACATATTTGGGGAATTTCACAAAACAATGTTCAAGTTGTATTTCACACAAAAAACTATATTTAGCATATTGTTAAATGTATGCAAATTTACATTTACCAGAACATATTCTTGACAGGTTTTGTGAGATTAACACAATTCCATAAATTAAAATTCCCAGTTTCTGTTGTTTTTTTTTTTTTTTTTTTTTTTTTTTTTTTCCATTGCAAAAGAGTAACACATACAAGGGAGTGAGACACATATACAATACAGAAGAGAGAAAAGCACAAAAACAAAAACAACGAGATACAAAACAGCCCAACACAGTCATCGATAAAGTGATGTATGTATACAGATGAGATCCTTTCTGTGACGCTAAGTATAGAAGGTAGTATCAGTATATTTTTAGTGAGGGTATTAATCACCCCAACAATCACAACAATAACAGCAATATATTAATATTAGTGGTGATAGTAGTAATGATGACATTTATAATGATAATTCATGACAATAATAGGAGCATTAGCTCTAGCAATCTATAATAATAATAGTGACAATAGTATTAATAGTATTAATAACAATACATTTAGGTCAGTCAATAATGTCACCGTACCTGCTCTAAACTCTAGGTCAGGGGCTGATCCACAACTGCCAGTGAGCTCCACACAGATACCGACACCTCTCCTCTATTCAATATTCCGATTCCCCTCACCGCGCCAGCGATACCCAACCCCGTAGTTAAGCTTCTAGGCTCCATTGAGGTGTCCTCTTTATATAAAAAAAAAAAAAAAAAAGGCACGCCGGGCACCATAACAGGCACCTCCACACCAAGCTCCCTTAGTCTGTTTGTGACCTGATGTAACCAAATGTTATAGGTGGTTGGCCCTCTTACCCCTTCCTTCCTTTTTTTTTTTTTTTTTTTCCTTTTTTCTCTTTTTTTCCCTTTTCTCCTTTTTTTTTTTTTTTTCCTTTTTTTTTCCCTTTTTTTTTTCCTCTCTTTTCCTTTTCTTCTTTTTCCTTTTCCCTTTTTCCCCTTCCATGGCTTTGAGCAAGGTGTGCACTGGTTAGCTCCCCAGCCAGAGACACCACATCCAACCCAGGTATCAAATCAATGATTCTTTAACACGAGGGTGGGATCTGGCCAGACGCAGTGAAAGGGAAGGGCCAGTCAGTCCAATCACTGATTCTGTAATGATTAGCCAACAGGATATGCCAGTTGCACCCACCAACAGCACCTAGAACAGACGCCCGACCCAGACCATTTATATTTCTAACAAAATTTTATACATATTTATACGTAATATTTTCTGAATTGTCATTTATATAGAAAGAGAGAGGAAGGAAAGACTAATCATTCTATAATAATAATAATAATAATAATAATAATAGTATCAATATCATCATCCCTACTACCACCATCTTTGATAAAAAAAAAAAAAAAAAAAAAATAGCAATAGTATGCAGATTTTAAATAAAATAAAAGTACAATTTATCGAACATTATACATATACATGTATACATACATACATATGCACACACATACACATACAAGCATGTATACATACACACATACCTACATATACATACACATGCATACATACATGTACACACATATAAAAATATACATACACACACATACATACAAATAGATACATATACATATATATATAAAGTACATCTATACTGAATAATTGTAGTACTGTACAGTAATGATATTACTGTAATATCATCAGTAGTGTGGTTGGGAGAATGCGTTGGTCCGGTTCCAGGTTATTGATTTATATGAAGATGAGTTAGGAATGGTTTCCAGATATCAAGAAATGTAGATATAATATTCTTGTTAGTGTATGTTAGTTTTTCTAATGTGATGTACTCTATTAGAAGATTATTCCAGTGATTAATATGTATACAGTTTTTGGACTTCCAGTTTTGCAAAATTACTTTCTTGGCGATAGTTAGAGAGATGAGGAGGGGTTTTTGTATTTGATTGGGAGATTATCAACTTCCATGCAGTTATTAAGTAAACAGAGTGACGGAGATGGAGGGATTCCACAACCCATGATAACTGAGAGGTTTGTGGTCACTGATATCCAAAATGAGTGAACTGATTGACAGGTCCATAGGGCATGAAAATAGTCATCTGTGCTCCCCAGTGTGCACTGTGAACAAATGTCTGTGTCCCTCAAGCCCATTATAAACATCTTTCTTTCGGTGATGTGAATCCTGTGAATAATCTTGAACTGTATGAGCTGTAGGTTAGTATTATTAGTCATTGAAAATGTGTTGTTACAGATTTCCTTCCAGAGGTCGGTGTTGGGTGAGAAGGCTAAGTCTTTTTCCCATTTATTCATGGGTATTATAATTGTCGTATCATTATTTAATATAAGTTTATGTAGTTTAGATATTAGTTTGTTGGTATTAGTGATTTTCATTAAGTCTTCCATTAACTGAGAGGGATGAAGTGGGTTATTAATTATGTTAATCTTGGATTTAACTATGGATTTAATTTGTTGATATTGTAGAAAATGTTCTCCCCAAGACCGTACCTCTGGACTAATATTTTAAATGATACTAATTGGTTGTTTTCAAATAAGTGATGGAGATGAGTGATTCCTTTTTGTTTCCAAGATGGAAAATTGATCGATTTATTGCATAATTGAAAATCAGGGTTGAACCAAATGGGGGTGTATCTACATGATGTTAGTGGTGAATTATTAATTTTGTTTACTTTCCACCAGGCTGTCAGAGTTGATGCAATTGTAATATTATTAAAATAGAGCATTTTCTTAATTGATTTTGGTAGAAAGGCAAGGTCTGAAACTGAAGTATCTTTGCAATGGTTTTGTTCTAATTCCATCCATGAATTGTTATGATTATTTTTATGAATCCATTTATATAAATATTGTAGCTGGTTTGCTAAAAAGTAATATTGAAAATTTCCCAGTTTCTGTTGAATGAATGATATAAATGCCAAATGTTGAAAGCTTTATAAACGTATAGTCCAGTCAGCTGTATTATTGTGACATGAGTTTCATCTCACCAGTGAAAATGATGGTATTGAGGCTGGATTTGCCCCACAGCTCCATGAAGTGCACCACATCACCAAACCTCAGCGACGGATGTCCCGTAAACACGACGCACGGCTGCCGGAACTCACTGCTGAAGTCTCCATGAACACTGGGGTAATGCTTCAGTTTATTCGTCTGAATCAGCTAGACGACAACAACACAAGACAAACACAACGTCAAAACCGATTCTCTCAACCTGTGTGTGCCGTTGCAATTCTTGAAACCGGTTTTATGGTTCTGGTGGTTTTGTTTTACCTCTGCATGAGGAAAGGGCGGTTCAGGCAGATACACTTTCGACTGCTTGTTCTGACATAACCTTAACAAATAAAAACCAACAACACAGACAAGAGAACAAGTTATAAACGGAGCCGTTCCAAGCCACTCCGTTGAAATATGGCAGTAATAATGACCCTTTGATGAAAATGTACAAAAGGTAATTATAATTCCTACAAAAGTATCAATGAAATGTAATATTACTATTATATTAACTTGCTCTATGATAACAACAAAAAATATCTCGCGGATTAAATATTTTAGGACAAAACGTAACTGGAAAAACAGAGTTTATGGCTAATAAATTATTTTTAAGTGAAATTAAAGCTAAAAAAATAAATACATGGAAAAAAGATAGACCAGTGCTCACTACACGACGTCAATAACAGACTGTCAGCATGCTAAAAATATTAAATCAATAACAAATACAGATAAAATCATGAGTTGGCCTCACTTTTCATAGTTCCTCCAGTCTGGATACTTTTGTGATTAATAATTTTAAAGTGATTTCTGGGGCTTAAATCAGGTACTGATCTTTGAAATTATAAAATGTAATATACTGTGTGTACTAATATCTAAATTACGCTTACAGTGCAAATATCATATTATATTATTTTAATTTTTTTCTCCCCAATTTGGAATGCCCAATGCGTTCTAAGTCCTCGTGGTGGCACAGTGACTCGCCTCAATCCGGGGGGCGGAGGACGCATCTTATCACGTGGCTTGTTGTGGGCATTACCGCGGAGACGGTGTGCATGTGGAGGCTTCACACTACTCTCCGCGGCATCCACGCACAACTCACCTCATGCCCCACCGAGAGCGAACCACATTATAGCGACCACGATGAGGTTTACCCAACGTGACTCCACCCACCCTAGCAACCGGGCCAATTTGGTTGCTTAGGAGACCAGGCTCCTCACTCAGCATGCCCTGGATTCAAACTCATGAACTCCAGGGGTGATAGTCAGCGTCTGTACTCACTGAGCTACCCAGACCCCCCCATATTATATTAATTTATTACTACAAAAACAATAATATCTAAGCAATTAAATATTTTAGAGCAGAAAAGCAAAAACTCATAATGGAGAAGGAAAATGCATAATCATATTAAAGCTACAAAAATAAAAAGATAAATGAGACCTCACTAGACAACATCAATAACAGCTTGTCAGCATGCAAAAGAATATATACATATGCACTTTTTAAATAGAGATCTATAATAGTAAAGGTACGTTTTGTGATTAATAACCACAAATTAATCATTTTAAGGTGATTTCTGTGGTGTAAATCATTTAATATACTGTGTGTATATTAATATGCTATAATACATATACTGTGTACAAATTAATATATTATATTATTGTATTAGAAACAATTAACAATATGTAGCCAATTAAATATTTTAGAGCAGAAAAAAGCATATTAATATAAAAAATAAAAAAAATAATAAAAGACAGGCCAGACCTCACTAGACGATGTCAATAACAGATTGTAAGCGTGAAATAAATATATTAAAATATACAAATTAAATAGAGTTAAACTCATTATTTGACCTCACTTATAATAGCCCCTACAGTAAAGGTACTTTTTATGATTAACAACCACAAATTAATCATTTTAAGGTGATTTCTGTGGTGTAAATCAGGTACAAATCTTTACAATTATTAGATTTCATATACTGTGCATATATTAATATATTATATTAGTATGCACACAGTATATGTAATATATTACATTCTTTTATTAAGAATATAACAACAAAAGCCAATTAAATATTTTAGCCCCAACAGTAAAGGTACTTTATGATCAATAATCACAAATTAATCATTTTTAAGTGATTTCTGGGGTGTAATTCAGGTGTCAATCCTTGATATTATTAGATTCAATATACTGTGTATTAATATGCACATATGTGTATACATTATATTAGAACAGATTTGATTATATTATTAAGACAAAAACAACAATATCTGGCCAATTCAATATTTTAGAGCAGAACGGAGAGAAAAAAAAATAAATAAAAAATGGATATTGTGTCATTAGAATGTTAAATACAATTTAAAAAAAAAAAAAAAAAAAAATATAGAGAAAATAAATCAAGATAATCTGTTAATCAATTAGTTGTTGGACAACCAGTTGTCCATCCTGACCCATCTGTAATATTGTTCTATTTTCATTTTAAATCAATGACTTTTCTACAATGGATTCGTTTGACAATTCGTACCATTCTGCGAAGATCTGTGAGAACTCCAGTGAGCTGTTGGCTACGGGGGAGATGAAATAAAATGGTGCGTTTCCGAGGTTTGCCGAGTCCATGAACTGATACAGACACTCCAGCAAGTCATAAATGACTCCAGAGGAATAACAGGGAACCAACACGTTCCCTCCGGCGCGGATCGTCATGGCTGACAGACAGAAACACACACAGGTAACAGATGAGGGGAGAAAGAAGTTGAGCGATCTGAATTAAAAACTCTCAGACACGACATGTTCGGTCATATTCGGAGTCAGACGCACACTGAATCACACTGGTTTGATACTCACACAGGTTGCTGCAGAACTCTCCCAGCATGCCGTCTGGGTTGGCGGTGGGGATTTGTGTCAGACCTGTCAGGATGAGCACATCACTGTTCTTTAGGGAGCTCTGGTCCATCGGCTGAAGAACACAAAAACAAGAATCAAATCAGAAACTGAATGGCACAAAGTCTTCTCTAGAATCAGAAACTAGAGACAGCCAACTGGAGTCAATATAGAGTACAAGATAAACAGCCTTCATGTCAAGAGCGTTCCTTTAATGCCTTAAAATGCAGTCTAGGTAGGCAGCTTACTAGGTTTTGGAACAGAGCCGGTATGTGTCTGCTGTACTGTAAGTGTGTTTGCGTCACCTGAGGATGTGTGGTAAGCAGAGAAGAGCCAGAGATATAAGAAATTTTCTCATAATGAGACTGAATGATCCAGTTTGAGCTGCCCAGAGAATATCCTGAACTCAACGGAGAGACCTGAACCGCTCCGAACAACTCCTGACAGACAGAGAGAGTTCATATTGACAGTGAAAAAATGATATATTTTGTGTATATTTATTTATTACAAGCCATAAAAAGAGCCAGTGTTATTATCATTAACGAATACTATGATATACTACTATTATATATTATATGGATATTTCTGTTAAGTGAAATAAAAATAAAATGGTTTGGGGGGAAACTACAAAGTACATTTTAAAACTTTTTTCATAATCCAAAGTAACTAAAATAAAAATGACATAAAATTAATAAAAAGCCAGAGTTTGTTATCGTTAACAAAAATGATTACAAAAACATTGTCATAAACTGAAATAAAAATAAATACTAACATGGTTTGGGAAAAAAGCAAATAAATTATAAGAATTTTTCATAATTTCAAAACTAACTTGAATTAAGTACAAATTACCTAAAATGTATTTAAAGCTATTAAAACAGGCAAGTTTTATTATTTAACATTATTTATCATTAACTAAAATGAAAATATTTGTGTTAACTGAAATAAATAAACAAATTAACATGGTTGTAAAAACTACAAATAAATTATAATTATTTTAATAATTCCGAATAATGACCTCAATTAATAAAAAGCTATGAAAAAGAGCCAGTTTTATTATCATTTATGAAAACTCTGATGTACTGAATATACACTACTATAATATGGCCATTTTCATTAAGTGAAATAAAAAAAGTATATATATATATATCATGGTTGGAAAAAACTACATATAAATGTTTTCATAATTATAAAAATAACTTTAAAATAAATAATGACCTAAAATTAATAAAAGCGCCAGTTTTATTATTTTAACGAAAACTAAAATGAAAACTAAACAATATATTTCATTAACTGTAATAAAAATAAAAACTTGCCCCAAGTGAAGGAGTTCAGGTACCTCGGGGTCTTGTTCACGTGTGAGGGGACAATGGAGCGGGAGGTTGGCCGGAGAATCAGGGCAGCGGGGGCAGTATTGCACTCGCTCTATCGCACCGTTGTCACAAAAAGAGAGTTGAGTCGAAAGGCTAAGCTCTCGATCTACCGGTCAATTTTTGTTCCTACCCTCACCTATTGGTCATGACCGAAAGAACTAGGTCACGAGTACAAGCGGCCGAAATGGGTTTCCTCAGAAGGGTGGCGGGCTTCTCCCTTAGAGATAGGGTGAGGAGCTCAGTCATCCGTGAGGAGCTCGGAGTAGAGCCGCTGCTCCTTTGCGTCGAAAGGAGTCAGTTGAGGTGGTTTGGGCATCTGGTAAGGATGCCCCCTGGCCGCCTCCCTAGGGAGGCGTTTCAGGCACGTCCAGCTGGGAGGAGGCCTCGGGGAAGACCCAGGATTAGGTGGAGAGATTACATCTCCACACTGGCCTGGGAACGCCTCAGGGTCCCCCAGTCAGAGCTGGTTCATGTGGCTCGGGATAGGGAAGTTTGGGGCCCCCTGCTGGAGCAGCTGCACCCGTGACCCGACTTCGGATAAGCTGGATGGTTTGAAATTTTATTTTATTTTTTTTAAGTCCTAAACGAACTTAGAATTAATGAAAATTATATGAAAAATAGCCCTTTTTTTTATTGTTAATGAAAACACTTTTGTTAACTGAAATAAAAACAAAAACTAACATGGTTGGAACAAAATACAATTAATTATCATATTTTTAATATAATTTCAGTGAACTTGAATTCAATACAAATGACCTAATATTAATAAAAAACTATTCCAATGGGCAAGTTTTATTTTCATTAATGAAAAATAAATTAAAATGAAAATAAAAATGAAGATGGTTGTAAAAAACTACAAAATAAATTATCATTATTTTTCATAATTCCCAAAATAACTTAAAATAAATTAAAATGACCTCAATTTAAAAAAAGGCTATGAAAATGAGCCAGTTTGGTTTTTTACCTAAACTATGATATACTGTATTTACTACTATAATATATGAATATGAACATGTTCGTTAAGTGAAATAAAAATAAATACAAATAAATGACAATACTTTCATAATTCCCAAACTAACTTGAAACAAAAATAAATGACCTAAAATGAATTAAGTAAAAAAACGTTTGAATTTTTTAAATTAAACCTTAACAGCCTGCCTTCATTAAACATGAAAACACTACTAGATAGCGCTGAAACGTAACGCAGTTAAACACCAGTTCAACTTTAGTAGCCAAAACACTGTATTGTACTTGTGTTCTTTGTTTAATGGCATATCAGTATCAAAGGCAAGAACAAGGTGAAAATCAATCAGTCAAAAAAAGCAACTACCTAAAATTTTCTAAACAAACCAAAAAGATAAAAGACGCTAAACGATTAATCTTCCTCCAGGAACATGTAAATGTACATAACATTTTTCAAATATATGTGTTATTGAAAATCCATCGTGTATGAAATGTGCGATATAAATAAACTTGCCTGACCTGCATTGCCTAGAATAAAAATGTCTTGTAATTGAGAAATCATGTTAAATAAACGCTAAATTAAGAATTCAAAGCTCTAACAATCCTGGTACAGAGCTGATAAGAATATTGAAACTCAAAACTCACCACTTTCTGTGAATATCCCACCAGCTGAACTTTACTAAGAGCACAATTCACTTCCTGCATGCCGTAACACTTTCTCCAACTCCAAACATCCAAAGCATCCTTCAGAGACCCCGGGAGCAACCTGACACCAAACACACATACACATTATCTTCATAGTTTCTCACCTTTACATTAACAAAGCAAACAAAACCATCATATTAAAGTCAGCTTCAGTCATTTATAAAGGAAGAATCTCTTTCTCGCAGATTGCATAATGCAAATATCATATTTTATTGAGTTATTACTTTAAAGTATATCAGTCTAGAATTGTGCTACCACAGATTTCAGATGTATTTGGTAACACCGGGTGTAACCAGGTCTCGGTTACTGGGTTTAGCACCTTTGTATCTCTTTGTTCTTCCAGTAGGTGGCAGTATGAGCCTTTGGAACTCTTTCCATGAACGTCACTAATTCCTCCATCAGGAGTCTGAACCAAGAGACACAAAATCAAACAAAACTAGTGAGTGGATTAACGCCAAAAATGAAGCGTGAGATCTTAAAATCACGCTCAAAAAACTGTAATATAATGGGTTGAACATACTCCTTTTTTTTTTTTAAAGCATACCTGCCGATCTGTAGCGTGGGTTCTGTGGCGTACACCGTTCCAGTAAAACCTGTGTGTTCTGTGATATACGGCAGCGCCATCATACAGTGATAGTTTGATATCAGAATCACGTCTATGGTGGAGAGATCTAGCAGCTCTTTCTGTGCAAACAACATCATTTCTTTATCAAATATTGTTCTCAATGCACATGTATTTATACGTTAGGTTTTAAAGTAGAAGTATTTTTATTAGGGATGCACCGATGCCACTTTTCTCTTTCGATCCGATTCCGATAACGACAATCACAGTATCGGCCGATACCGATCCGATAGGGTTGTTTTTTGCATAATCAGTTTATAATATCTTTACATTATTGTGTGGAACGAATTGGGAGAACTCTTTAATATGTAAAGAAACACAAACCTCAAACTACACATTATTTTACATTTACATTTATGCATTTGGCAGACGCTTTTATCCAAAGCGACTTACAGAGCACTTATTACAGGGACAATCCCCCCGGAGCAACCTGGAGTTAAGGGCCTTGCTCAAGGGCCCAACAGTGGCATCTTGGTGGTGCTGGGGCTTGAACCCCCGACCTTCTGGTCAGTAACCCTGAGCCTCAACCACTGAGCCACCACTGCCCTATTTCAATATAAATGTATCGCTTATTAAGAAACACTTTATTATTAACTAGTTTACTGGATAATATAGCAGCAAAATTAACAGTAATTCCAGAATAAGTCTTCAGTAGAAAAGAAACCAGTGTTTTATTTCTGCCTTTTTCTTTTTTTCCTACAAAAATGTTTCAACTTGTATCAGGACTTTAAAGGTTTCAGATCTCTTTTTTGTTCAATTTAGTCGTAAGACATCAGTCCACTTTTCATTCACACAATAATTTTTTGGAACCCATTCAACTTAAATATTGTTATAAATTGTAAACAAATACTAGCGATGACCATCATAATAATAAACCGTTATTAATATTATTATTATAGACTTTCAATTTTAAACACAACAGTAATATATTTAAATGTGCACTTTTTAAACCTTCACGCTTTTATTTTGACGTTCTGATCTCTCCAGGACGTCCTGTATGTGTCTGTTTGTGGGCAAGTTCACAGAAGTTTAATTCGCTTCTTATTCAAATTCTGGTGAAATGCTCCTCCGGTGCTGTTCTAAATGTATATTATAAGTGAACCGAAATATTGAGCATCTACATCTGAGATGTTGTTCTTGAGTAGCGCTCAAATATTGCGCACTGCGTGAAGGATAAAAATATCATGAAAAATTTGTGAATTTTGTGACTTTGATGGTGTTTTAAAGGTTATTTTGTCATTTATGGAGCTTGACTGTAATGAACATGACTAAAACACAGTATCAGATTTAGATCGGGTTCGTCGCACCGATACCTGTTCCGTCTAAAAGCTTCAGTATCGGAGCCGATACCGATCCAGGTGCATCCCTAATTTTTATGATATTTATTTACTTCAGGGAGACAAAATTCCGGCTGCGAGTCCACAAACACGCGTCCAGAACATTCCTTCAACTCCTACAACACATATAGAACATGAATAAATAATCCATACTTCTTGGGAATTAAAACAAGTTTCAATTAATGTATATTTCTTATAATGAACACTGGGATTATTCCGGTGTTTAACAGTCACTCACTTTTTCCAGGTTTATGGCTCCATCTTTGGAAACCCATCCTGGGAGTTTGGACAATCTTGGACTGTAAATCAGCAGAACAAAATGTTGCAGCATGTTAAGAAAATGATATTCGCACACCTTACATCACACTAGGCCCTGAATGTCTAGTAAAGTTAATCTAAAATCAATTCAACACAAGTGCAATAATGGTGTGTTAAAATGTTGGGTACATGCATTTAGCTGAGTGACAAACAACATGTATCAAACCTTAATATGACAAAATGCAATCACCGAAATATTGATTTATATAATACATTTTTTTTTTGGCCAACCATAACGTTAGAAAATAAATATCTTTTACTCAGGAGGGTGCATAGTGTGGCGAGAAAAACTATGTGAACCCTTTGGAATTAGCTGGTTTTCTGCATTAATTGTTCATTAAAGTAAAACGTGTAGACAAACACAATGTGCTTAAGCTAACAACACACAAACAATTATAATTTTCATGTCTTTACTGAACACATCCCATTAAACATTCACAGTGATGTGGAAAAAGTGAACCCTTGGATTTAGGAACTAGACACGTAATTTCATGTTGGTATTGCGTTGCCCTATTTACGCCTTATGTAGTGCTGCGTGTTCTTCCCAAACAATTCAACCTTAGTTTCATCAGTCCACAAAAATTTTTCCCAGTACCGTTGTGGAGTGTCAAACTTCAGGCACACAGCAATGCTTTTGTTGGAAAGCAACGGCTTCCTTCATGTTGTCCTGCCATGGACACCATACCTGTTTAATGTTTTCCGTATAGTAGACTCATTAATAGAAATGTTAACCAGTTCCAATTATTCCTTCAAGTCTTTAACTGTCACTCTCAGGTACTTTTTGACCTCATTGAGCATCTGTAGTGTACCCTTTGAGTCAACCTGACTGGACAGCCACTTCTAGAGAGAGTACCTACAGTACTAAATAATCTCCATTTATAGACAAATAGCTCTATCCCACACCTCCAATCTCATAAAAATAATTAAATGCCAGGTGCAGTGTATTTTTATAGTATACATACAGTCTTCTTATTTTGTATATACTCTATGTTGTATATTATTAAGTGTATATTGTTTTTTGTGTTGTGTAACAAGATGTGTAAATGGTGTTATGTGTAAATTCGATGTTTATTGTTATTATCATGAATGCTATGTTGCTTGGAAATGCACCCAAGACTTTCACCCACTGTTGCACTTGTGTATATGGTTGAGTGACAATAAAGGGATTTGATTCCTGACTTTAATTAGATTTTGTTGATGTCATTAGCCTAGCGTTTTACATACTTTTTCCAGCCTACACTGTGACTGTTTGAATGATGTATTCAATATGTGCAAGAACACTTTTTGATACATACCATTGCACTGAATAATTAAGCAGCATATTTATGTAATACTTTAAAGAAAAATATGGCAAAACAATGTGTAACTGACCTGTGCACCAGAGGCAATGGCAGGTAATACAGAGCTGCTGTGGTGTCCAGACCACAATCCAACATGATGGTCGTGGATTTAAACTTTAGCACATTACAGGGCAGCGTCGGGTGACCCGACAGACAGTACTGAAACATGAATACACATACGGTTTAACAAATTTTACCAATATTATTTACATCAGCTTATGATATAGCAACAGTAATATAATACGTCGTATCCATGTATTGCCAAAAACACACGATTACACCCACCAGTTTCATGTCTTAGTTAAATAAACTCGATTATTTCTTTTGTTTTGATGTCTTCTGTGGCTCTACACGTTATTACTTAGAACCGATGCTCTTTTCTTCTACTGCGTTTCTACGAGTGTAAGTCAGCTCATGAAAAATGCATGTGCGCCCCCTGTTGGCGGAAGACATTGCATTACAACTACCGGTAAGTGTATGTAATGTTTATGAACGATATAATGTGTAACATACAGTATATCCAGGGGCGTACATTCCCCCAATAATCACAACCTCTTATATATATATATATAAACTGAAATGTGTCTAAAAAAAATAAATAAAATCCTCATCAGGCATGACTCAAGTATAATCAATTATTAGTCCATCACGTCCAGCGCTGAGTAAAGTAACAGGCACCACGTGATATCGTCTTCACCTCATAAGGAAATGCAGCTTCAATTAAATCCTTCCCACTTTTTTGCCATTCAAAACTCAATTGCTGTTGTTTGTTATAAATATGTATAGCAAAAAGGCGTCATAATTAGGTTTTTAAAGTACACTTTATTCTCAGTTTGAAGAAATATTCCGGGTTCAACACCGATTAACCACACAAAATTAATTTGGACTCATCTCTCCTTTTCTGTAAAAAAACAAAACATCTGGGAAACAGTGAGGCACTTACAATGAAAGTGAATGGGGCCAATCCATAAATATCGCAAAAGTATAAACACAAGACATAAACAATAGCCTATGCGTGTTAACATGATTTTAGTGTGATAAAATCACTTACTAACCTTTCCCGTGTAAAGTTATAGACAATTATACAACTCTGTTGCCATGACGACTTAACCGTGAACCCTTGACAGCTAAAATAATACACGATGGATTGTGTGTTCCTGGTGTAACTCAGGCAGCTGTTGTTGCTGCCATCCTGTACCTGTCCGGTCGTTCACACCTAAAGAAAGATGCCCTGGGTCCCTGCTCATCTGCGTGAACGTGTCTAAGGCATGCAGCATGGAGGTATGAGGAATGCAGATGTGGCCAGGGCAATAAATTGCAATGTCTGTACTGTGAGACGGCTAAGACAGCGCTACAGGGAGACAAGAAGGACAGCTGATCTTCCTCGCAGTGGCAGACCACATGTAACATGTGCACATGATCGGTACATCTGAATATCACACCTGCGGAACAACAGCTGCCTGAGTTACACCAGGAACGCACTATCCCTCCATCAGTGCTCAGACTGTCCGCAATAGGCTGAGAGAAGCTGGACTGAGGGCCTGTTGTAAGGCAGGTTCTTACCAGACATCACCGGCAACAACGTCGCCTACGGGCACAAACTCACCTTCGCTGGACCAGACAGGACTGGCAAAAAGTGCTCTTCACTGACGAGTCTCGGTTTTGTCTCACCAGGGGTGATGGTCGGACTCGTGTTTATCGTCAAAGGAATGAGCGTTACACCGTGGCCTGTACTCTGGAGTGGGATCGATTTGGAGGTGGAGGGTCGGACTGAGCTTGTTGTCATTGCAGGCGATCTCAACGCTGTGTGTTACAGGGAAGACATCATGTGGTACCCTTCCTGCAGGCACATCCTGACATGACCCTCCAGTAAAACGATGCCACCAGCCATTCTGCTCGTTCTGTGCATGATTTCCCACAAGACAGAAATGTCAGTGTTCTGCCATGGCCAGCGAATAGCCCGGATCTCAATCCCATTGAGCACGTCTGGACGGAGCAACACCTGTTGGATCATAGTGTGAGGGCTAGGGCCATTCCCCCCAGAAATGTCCGGGAACTTGCAAGTGCCTTGGTGGAAGAGTGGGGTAACATCTCGCAGCAAGAACTGGCAAATCTGGTGCAGTCCATGAGGAGGAGATGCACTGCAATACTTAATGCAGCTGATGGCCACACCAGATACTGACTGTTACTTTTGATTTTAACAACAAGTACCAATTACTTTCCATTAGAGCAAAATCTGTTTTCATTATTAAAAACCTTTGGCCACCACTGTATGTATGCATGTATATATATATATATATATACACTCACCTAAAGGATTATTAGGAACACCATACTAATACTGTGTTTGAGCCCCTTTCGCCTTCAGAACTGCCTTAATTGTACGTGGCATTGATTCAACAAGGTGCTGAAAGCATTCTTTAGAAATGTTGGCCCATATTGATAGGATAGCATCTTGCAGTTGATGGAGATTTGTGGGATGCACATCCAGGGCACAAAGCTCCCGTTCCACCACATCCCAAAGATGCTCTATTGGGTTGAGATCTGGTGACTGTGGGGGCCATTTTAGTACAGTGAACTCATTGTCATGTTCAAGAAACCAATTTGAAATGATTCGAGCTTTGTGACATGGTGCATTATCCTGCTGGAAGTAGCCATCAGAGGATGGGTACATGGTGGCCATAAAGGGATGGAGATGGTCAGAAACAATGCTCAGGTAGGCCGTGGCATTTAAACGATGCCCAATTGGCACTAAGGGGCCTCAAGTGTGCCAAGAAAACATCCCCCACACCATTACACCACCAACACCAGCCTGCACAGTGGTAACAAGGCATGATGGATCCATGTTCTCATTCTGTTTACGCCAAATTCTGACTCTACCATCTGAATGTCTCAACAGAAATCGAGACTCATCAGACCAGGCAACATTTTTCCAGTCTTCAACTGTCCAATTTTGGTGAGCTCTTGCAAATTGTAGCCTCTTTTTCCTATTTGTAGTGGAGATGAGTGGTACCGGTGGGGTCTTCTGCTGTTGTAGCCCATCCGCCTCAAGGTTGTGCGTGTTGTGGCTTCACAAATGCTTTGCTGCATACCTCGGTTGTAGCAGTGGTTATTTCAGGCAAAGTTGCTCTTCTATCAGCTTGAATCAGTCGGCCCATTCTCCTCTGACCTCTAGCATCAACAAGGCATTTTCGCCCACAGGACTGCCACATATTGGATGTTTTTCCCTTTTCACACCATTCTTTGTAAACCCTAGAAACGGTTCTGCGTGAAAATCCCAGTAACTGAGCAGATTGTGAAATACTCAGACCGGCCCGTCTGGCACCAACAACCATGCCACGCTCAAAATTGCTTAAATCACCTTTCTTTCCCATTCTGACATTCAGTTTGGAGTTCAGGAGATTGTCTTGACCAGGACCACACCCCTAAATGCATTGAAGCAACTGCCATGTGATTGGTTGATTAGATAATTGCATTAATGAGAAATTGAACAGGTGTTCCTAATAATCCTTTAGGTGAGTGTATATATATATATAGTCCAACTATAGAGTGAAACCACACTTAAGAATGAAACCACACTCTCTTGATCATCAATATACCTTTATTCTCCAGAAGATAAAGTATTAAAATAAACACAAGTTTTAAAAAATGTCATTTTAAACAAAGAAACTGTACAAAAATGTTCATATATACTATAGTAGAACTACAGAACTGTCTACTGTCCAAAAAAGGCACTAAATTCTTACATGGGAGATACAGATGATTCAAAACAGAAGTCTTCAAAATCAATAGAATTATTTGATTCAAATTATCTTTAAATTCATACTTACTGTATTATATCCATTTATACAGTCGCTTTTATAAGCCAAGAGATTTTTGCGTATAGACATAAGAAAATGCACCCTGAAAACAAAATAGAAAGCACCCCCCCTTTAAGATACACAAGTTCACGGAATAAAAACATACATTGGTCTGGATACAAATACTTAAGACAAGTTAACGAGTCAATCTTGGTATATTATGCCACTTTTATATCAATACTTGAAGTGATACTGTTGTTTGGCACATGCTATGTAGAAGAGAGGCAAGAAAATACAACTTATTTCCTTTCTTGCCTCCTTGTTTTCCACTTTACGGTGAACAAACTGATTCTTGTTCATGCAGAAATTGAAATACACTCGTTAAGATGCCGCATCATACGATATAAACCCCGTTCAAGCCATATAAATGTGAACTCGATCCCTTTTAGAGGCTCTGATAAAGTAGTGTTTAGAAATTCCTTTCTTGAGAGAAGGGGGTGCTTCATTTTCACAAAATGCATTTGAATCGGACAGGCAACAGGAGACTGCTCTGAACAAAATCAGTAAAACGATCATAAATATCAATTTCATTTTTGTACACAGGAAAACAGAGGAAGGACACATAAAATTTGTGAGAGAAAAGAGGTCTCCTAGAACCTTTTCCCAATAAGACAAGCTACATTTTGGAAACAAGCTTATGTAAGATGAGAGTTAAGATGCCTCTTTAACTATTAACACTGCACAATTACAATAATAATAATAATAATAATAATAATAATAATAAATCAAGACAAAGTTTATCATTTTGATCACTGCAGTCTGGAGCCAAAATCTCTGATGATATCTCGCTTTGATTTCACAGTTCTTAAATTTCTTTAAAAAAAACTACTTGACAAGAACAGGTGCTTTTGTCTTAACTGAGCAAATATCTGGAAACACAACGTAAAAGCTAAATAAATAGAAACATAAGAATAACATTTATGTAATTTCACTTTGGGTAACTCTAGGCATTTTAGAGTTGTTGTTTTATTATTTAAATATAAAGGAAACTAGCTACCTATGTATTGGAAGTATCTTGTAACAGGTCATTTAGAGTCCGTGAGACTAGCTTTTGGGAAGGATCATTTACATGCTTTGGCTATTATAATCCCACATCTTTCAAGATTTACAGAAAAGATTATGATTCAGTTTCCCCCTTTGTACATCAACAGTATACTTTAATTGAGTGAATCATGAAAACACATTTCAGAGTCATATTTCACCCCAAAATAAAAAATAAATGAATGAATGAACGTTACATTTATATAGCGCTTTTCTGATACTAAAGTCAAAGTGCTTTACACAGTGAACATGGGACTCTCCTCAACCACCACCAGTGTGTGGCATCCACCTGGATTGTGTGACAGCAGCCATAGTGCACCAGTATACTCACCACACACCAGCTAATGGTGGAGAGGAGAGCTGAAGTGCCAATTCAGGGATGGGGATTATTAGGAGGCCATGGTTGATTAGGACCAATGGGGGGAATTTGGCCAGGACACCGGGGTTACACCCCTACTCTTTATGAGAAGTGTCCTGGGATTTTTAATGACCACAGAGAGTCAGGACCTCGGTTTAACATCTCATCCGAAGGATGGTGCCTTTTTACAGTATAGTGTCCCCGTCACTATACTGGGGCATTAGGATCCACACAGACCGCAGAGTGAGCACCCCTGCTGGATTCCCTAATACCTCTTCCAGTAGCAATCTTAGTTTTCCCCATGACGTCTCAGTACCCATGATCCAGGTACTGGCCAGACTCAACACTGCTTAGGTTCAGAAGGCAACCATATATGCATCCCAAAATTGCATGGCCTGTTTTGTATTATTGCAATAATTTTTTTTGCTTTGTGGCATTATTTTCCTCCCAAATTGTCATTACTGTAATGTGATAAAGTTTTGCGGTTTCTCCATTTGCAATTCTCTCAATGGTGATTTTCATTACTGTAATACAGTAACTTGTATTACACACACCAATACAATGTAATACAATGATTTGTATTATTATTAAAATCTAATTAAAAGGCAATGCAAGTACTACCATGATGTATAAACACGTAATGAAAGTTTTCAAAATTACAGTAAGAAGTTTTTGGGGGGAAAATGTGCTTAAATTTGCACTTTTGTCTTTGTGTCATCTTGGACTTACACTGACACCTAGTGGCTTGGATGCGGCATCATTTAAAATCAATAGTTTTCAGTTTCAGGTATTCACAGTCAGCCATGATTACTTTAATCAGTGAGTTAAAGTGTCAAATAACAGGACGGTTACTGAGATTAAGCGAGTAGTATTCGGGTGGTCATGTGATTGTAACATGGTAGGGACCCTCTCCATGTAGAATGAAACAGCTTTTATAAGATTACTGATATGACTGGACTCTTCATTTTAATTTGAGAGATCATGATTTCCTACATATGTCACCAAAAAACAATTAACTTTTTTAATGAGGAAAAAAATACTTTGTGCACATTTAATTGTCATAAAAGTAATGTTGTATGGTAAAAATATTTGTATGGTCCTAAAAATAGGCTTTGCTTTCTTTATGCAAAATATAATTTCTAGCGCTGTCGTTTTTTTTTTTTAATTCAGTGTGATTAATTATATAAATAATAACCTGTTAAAAGAATTAACGCAATTAATCATGTCCCCGGACCGTAACATGGAATATTCCTATTTGCCAACCACTAGTTTTCAGCAGGGGGCAGTAAGCAAACTCAACAACGCAGCTGTACAGAGAACAAACCACACTCGAGCTTGCTTAACAGTAGCGTCAGCACAAGATGAGAACGTGTTCTTGCGTTCAAACACAGGGATTTTGAGACTTTATGATGTGACGCAACCAAAGTGAGACGCTCCAAAAGTTCCCATCTGACGCAGCTGTACACTGAAGCATTCTTAGACAAGCCCTTATAATAAATCTATTTCGGAAAGATTCATTAATTCAATTGCAAAATGGACTGTGACTGTAGGCCAATGACTGGCTTATGTTCAATCAAATGGAAATAAACAATATACTGCCTATGTCTCATCGATGCTTTACTCATCTGTCACAATAACGTAGTGTATTTTAATTATATGAAATATTATATTACATCTTCATAACTATTCATAATAAATATTTTTTTATTTTGGGGCCTATCTCTGCAAATATTGATATTTGATAAATTGCTATTAATTTGATAAATGAATTGCCATATGATGTAATTGATTGGCAGCCCCAACATTAAAACCACCTGCCTAATATTGTGTTGGTCCCCCTCGTGCCGCCAAACAGCGGCAACCTGCATCTCAGAATAGCATTATTCTCCCCACAATTGTACAGAGTGGTTATCCGAGTTACTGTAGACTTTATCAGTTTGAACCAGTCTGACCATTCTCTGTAGACATCTCTCATCAACAAGACATTTCCATAAACAGAACTGCCGCTCACTGGAAGTTTTTTGTTTTTGGCACCATTCGGAGTAAATTCTAGAGACTGTTGTGTGTGCATATCCCAGTAGATCAGCAGTTACAGAAATACTCAAACCAGCCCGTCTAAGTCTACGGTAACTCAGATAACTGCTCTGTATAATTGTGGTGAGAAGAATATCATTAACCATTAACACTCTGTGATACACCCATCTTTGCAGTTGTACCAGTGTCATCATAAAATGCAATACAAGGAAGAAATCGGCGCATATTATGGTCGTGTGTTAGCTCAATAGCTCCATTTTTCTTTTGATTTTGTGGTAAAATGTGACTCGGTCATCATCTTAACAGGTTTCATAAGATTCACCCAAAAATTGCAGTTTGATTAAGAGAAAATGGAAACTTCAAACCAGACGACAGAGGACATTTGTAGAGGAAATTAAAGTTTTAAAACCTGTCGCTCCATCATGGATTCCAGAGCAAGAAACTACAACTTTAACATATCGATATCCGCCTCACCTCACCTGAAATACAGCTACAGCCTGAGAACAATGAATATGTTTACTGATGCGCACAGACAGGGAGCACACAAAACATTATACTAGTTACTGGACTGGAATGAGGTACGAGATACGAGGTTCGGGTCAGCATCCGAGTTCTGCAAGGGTTCCGGAAAGACTTAAAGATGGGCCCAAAATTGTGGAAAGACCTTCAACTTGTCAGTGTTCTTGTAGAGAGCGTTTATCATTTAAATCTGGCTTTTATGTTTAGTGGTTCAGCAGGAGTGTAGGTTGCAGGTGATATTCAATTCTAAAAGCTTGAGACAGAGTGTTGTTTTGGTCATAGCAATAGCAGACCTCAGGCCCATACACACCGCTGCAAACACACTCACACACCTCTATCCTCTTCATCTTTATCAGTCATCATCCAATGCCTCTGTTTTGATTTCACAGGCCACACCTCCTGGGTGGGACAGGGCGAGGATGCTGTGATTAACAGCTGCCATCTCTACGGCGAGAGAGATGGGGTCTTGTTGGTCTACGTGATTGGCACCGTCCTCCTTGAAGGGAAACAGATTGCGCAGATTAGAATTTAGAGGGATAGTTCACCATCAATGGTGCATCCACGTCATGTTGGAAGTACAGTAATTAAGAGTTTCCAAATAATAATATTATCTGTTTAAAATTTTAGTAAAACTCATTATTACAATAGGGATCTTTGGACTTTGAATTCTCCCACTTGACCATTGTCAAAATGGTTGCAACTTCAACCGTTAAAGGTAGTTGCGTAGCGATTTGACCATTTTATGTACGTTTATTATGGTGCACTTCTTTGTTATTCAACCTTTTTTGCAGAAGATTTAAGAATATAAAAGGTAATTTCAAGTAGTGACACATTATTCTGCTTTAATCTCCAACAAAGCCGCATTTGGGTGTTAATTTCTGAGTCAGAGAGTCGAATTTCTGAGCTGACGTCACATAATTATGGGAATTCCAGCCAGATGAGAATTCAACAGTGTGAGTCTTAAAGGGTTAGTTCACCCAAAAATATTTACTTACCTTTAATCCATCTAAGATGTGTATGACTTTCCTTCTTCAGCAGATACAAGTAAACAGGTGCCATTAGACTGTTGGCTATTTGACGGTCCAAAAGGCAGCATAAAATGAATCCACACGAATCGTTAATTAAAACTTTATACATTTTATAAAATCACTTTCTGCCAACATTTGACGTATCAGTGACGTAAGCGCAATGGCGCGTTCATGCGAGAAGTCGGAAGAGCGCACTTTGTACAGTAATCCAGCGCCGAGCTGAAGCACCAATTTAAAGTAAAAACATTTTAATTATCTAATTATTCTTACAACAACCTATCGGTTTAATTCAGAAGACATTAATTGATCGACTGGAGTCTTGTGGATCGCTTTTATGCTGCCTAAATATGCCTTTTGGACTGACAAATAGCCAACAGACTGATGACACCTGTTTACATGCATTGTATGGACAAAAAGAGCTGAAATGTGCTTATAAAAATCGTCAATTTGGTTCTGCTGAAGAAGGAAACCATGAGAGGATTTTAATTTTTTGGTGAACTATCACCTTAAAGGAATATTCAAGTTAAATTGGCACAATTTGGGGCATAATGTTGATAAATACCAAAAATATTTGACTTGTCCGTTGTTTAGTAAAAAAAAAAAAAAAAAGTGAGGCACTTACAATGGAAGTGAATATAAAAATTCTCACTCTTTCAAAAGTATAGCCACAAGACATAAACAATATGCATGACTTACTAACCTTTTCTGTGAAATGTTATTTCCAACATTACAACTTCGTTGCCATGACGACGCATGCTGGTAAATCCTGTAAGCGATTTTATTCCATTAAAATTGTGTAAAACAGAGATTTTAAATCACACTTCAATGACATTAACATGTATATTGTTAACGTCTTGTGGCTATAATTTTTAAACTGTGAATTTTAACGTTTATGGGCTGTACCCGTTCACTTTGCTGTGATTTTTACATAAACGAGATGAATCGAGTCTGTGTCGATTATCTGTGGTAATCAAATATATGACACAAATGCTTTTGATTTGGGGGCCTGGGTAGCTCAGCAAGTAAAGACGCTGACAACCACCCCTGGAGTCATGAATTCGAATCCGGGGCGTGCTGAGTGACTCCAGCAATGTCTCCTAAGCAACCAAATTGACCCGGTTGCTAGGGAGGGTAGAGTCACATGGGGTAACCTCATCGTGGTCGCTATAATATGGTTCTCGCTCTCGGCGGGGCGCGTGGTGTGTTGTGCATGGATGCCGCGGAGAATAGCGTGAAGCCTCCACACGCGCTACGTCTCCACGGTAACGCGCTCAACAAGCCACGTGATAAGATGCGCGGATTGACGGTCTTAGACGCAGCGGCAACTATGCCACCACGAAGACTTAGAGTGCATTGTGAATTGGGAATTCCAAATTGGGGAGAAAAGACGAGAAAATGCTTTTGATTGAGCTTAACTTGTATTGAACCCGAAACAATCCTTTCATCTAAATGAATTTTTCTTGTGTATACCTGTGTTGGTGAGGTGGGCTCCAGTCGGTAGTAACCAAAGGGTCTGTTCACACCTCTCTTTTCGAAATAGGAAACATCACAACCCTGTTATAGAGATTAGATGAGCTATATCAGTAGAGTCTGTAGAGAATCTGATCCAAATGTAATCTTTAATACACTGAAAGGCCTATTCACACTATGTGTTTTATATTAGGTACCCTTGACTACTATGAACTTAAGCATTTGGTACAATGTACTTTTCTGTTTTGCTAGATTTCGTAATATTTTTCATTAAGGATATCTTTGATACCTCTTTGATGTCACATTGCTCTTGATGTGAATAGACCTTAATACCAATAAATAATGAGTGCAACTGTCTCGATACTCCCTGGATCATTTTCTATTTTATTAATAGTTCACAAATGATGCATATTTTATTACCTGCTCATTGTAGTCATTAGCGTCGATGTCATCACTGTTGGAGTGTCCTCCAGGACTCTGCACGTCTATTCCGTGATTCTCCAAGATTGTGGCTTCTTGGAAAAAAGACCCTGTCATGAAACATCTGAAGCTCTTTAAAACCCACCACCACACCAAACCAACATGCTTAAACTATTTACTGTCAGTAAATCCCTCACTGAAGTTTGTGGTCTTAATATATATATCACAGTACTACAAGAGGAGTGACTGAAACACAGTACCAATGTTGGCTCTCCTCTTGATCTCTTTGCGTCGGTTGGCAAACCAGTTGTACACTTTTAAGGACGTGACTCTCTCCAAGTCAGACAACTTCTTTCCTAGAAAAGACAATACAAGACTAGAAGCTCAGAATAATTACAAAATTGCTAATTTCTAGATTTAGTTACACCAGCAATTTCTACCTGGTTTTTGAATGACAGCATTGCAGGCATTGGCGATCTCCTCTCGTTTGGCTTCGTCTGGATATTGATTATCACTGAAGTAACTGAAGGGAAAAAAAAACATTTTAGTTGGAAAATGGATATGATAATATTTTTTTTCCAGCACTAAAATCTGATTTGATGAGCCCTGTTTAAAGCAATTGTCATACGGGTTTGACTGTTTTGCCTCTCTCCTGTTTTTCTCTACTTTACTCGTCTCTCTCTCTGTCTGACCTCTCCATCACAGCGAGACATTCCTTCCTCCAGGTGAATCGACTGCCTCTACGCAGACGGAAGCTGCCGGGGGTGGAGCATATAGGGGGCGGGGTTTGACGCCACTCCATCTCATCCACAGATATAGGGGCGGCCCGCATGTTTAGTGTGGCACCTGAAAATAAAAACAGCAAACAAAATAAAAACATTAGAATCATTTTTGCTGTGTAATATGATGCAAAATGATTGGTCTATGAAGATCTGCTGACCTACGGAAATTCTAAATAAGCACATCAACACAGCAATTTTCATTCTGTTCCTCACACATAGCTATCGAATGGCTTCAGAAGACTTGAAATAAAGTGCACAAGTCGTATGAATCACTTTTACAATAGATTTATTGTGCTCTTTTTGTCATTTTGGAGCTTGACAGTGTTCGTCCCATTCACATTTTATATGGAAAAGAATGGCCAGTATGTTTCTTTTACTTTCCCTCTCAATAAGTTTTGCATTCCCTCTCAATAAGTTTAGCGTTCCCTCGCAATAAGTTTAGCGTTCCCTCTCAATAAGTTTAGCGTTCCCTCGCAATACGTTTTGCGTTCCTTCTCAATAAGTTTTGCATTCCCTCTCAATAAGTTTAGCGTTTCCTCGCAATAATTCAGCATTCCCTCGCAATAATTCAGCGTTCCCTCACAATAATTCAGCGTTCCCTCGCAATACGTTTTGCGTTCCTTCTCAATAAGTTTTGCGTTCCCTCTCAATAAGTTTAGCGTTCCCTCTCAATAAGTTTAGCGTTCCCTCTCAATACGTTTTGCGTTCCTTCTCAATAAGTTTTGCATTCCCTCTCAATAAGTTTTCATTCCCTTGCAATAATTCAGCGTTCCTTCTCGATAAGTTTTGCGTTCCCTCTCGATAAGTTTTGCGTTCACTCTCAATAAGTTTTGCGTTCCCTCGCAATAATTCAGCGTTCCCTCTACATAAGTTTTGCGTTCCCTCGCAATAATTCAGCGTTCCCACTACATAAGTTTTGCGTTCCCTCTCAATACGTTTTGCGTTCCCTCGCAAATAATTCAGTGTTCCTTCTCAATACGTTTTGCGTTCCCTCTCAATACGTTTTGCGTTCCCTCACAATAATTCAGCGTTCCCTCGCAATAAGTTTTGCGTTCCCTCTCAATACGTTTTGCGTTCCCTCGCAATAATTCAGCGTTCCTTCTCAATAAGTTTTACGTTCCCTCTCAATAAGTTTAGCTTTCCCTCTCAATACGTTTTGCGTTCCTTCTCAATACATTTTGCGTTCCCTCTCAAAAAGTTTTGCGTTCCCTCTCAATACGTTTTGCGTTCCTTCTCAATACGTTTTGCGTTCCTTCTCAATACGTTTTGCGTTCCCTCTCGATAAGTTTTGCGTTCCCTCTCGATAAGTTTTGCGTTCCCTCTCAATAAGTTTAGCTTTCCCTCTTGATACGTTTTGCGTTCCTTCTCAATACGTTTTGCGTTCCCTCTCAAAAAGTTTTGCGTTCCCTCTCAATACGTTTTGCGTTCCTTCTCAATACGTTTTGCGTTCCCTCTCAATACGTTTTGCGTTCCCTCACAATAATTCAGCGTTCCCTCGCAATAATTCAGCGTTCCCTCACAATAAGTTTTGCGTTCCCTCTCAATACGTTTTGCGTTCCCTCGCAATAATTCAGCGTTCCTTCTCAATAAGTTTTGCGTTCCCTCTCAATAAGTTTAGCTTTCCCTCTCAATACGTTTTGCGTTCCTTCTCAATACATTTTGCGTTCCCTCTCAAAAAGTTTTGCGTTCCCTCTCAATACGTTTTGCGTTCCTTCTCAATACGTTTTGCGTTCCCTCGCAATAATTCAGCGTTCCTTCTCAATAAGTTTTGCGTTCCCTCTCAATACGTTTTGCGTTCCCTCTCAATACGTTTTGCGTTCCTTCTCAATACATTTTGCGTTCCCTCTCAAAAAGTTTTGCGTTCCCTCTCAATACGTTTTGCGTTCCTTCTCAATACGTTTTGCGTTCCTTCTCAATACGTTTTGCGTTCCCTCTCGATAAGTTTTGCGTTCCCTCTCGATAAGTTTTGCGTTCCCTCTCAATAAGTTTAGCTTTCCCTCTCGATACGTTTTGCGTTCCTTCTCAATACGTTTTGCGTTCCCTCTCAAAAAGTTTTGCGTTCCCTCTCAATACGTTTTGCGTTCCTTCTCAATACGTTTTGCGTTCCCTCTCAAAAAGATTTGCGTTCCCTCTCAATAAGTTTTGCCTTCCCTCTCAATAAGTTTTGCGTTCCCTCTCAATAAGTTTACATTCCCTTGCAATAATTCAGCGTTCCTTCTCGATAAGTTTTGCGTTCCCTCTCGATAAGTTTTGCGTTCCCTATCGATAAGTTTTGCGTTCCCTATCGATAAGTTTTGCGTTCCCTCTCGATAAGTTTTGTGTTCCCTCGCAATAGTTCAGCGTTCACTCTCAATAAGGTTTGCTTTCCCTTGCAATAATTTTGCGTTCCCTTGCAATAATTTTGCGTTCCCTTGCAATATGTTTTGAATTCCCTCAAGCTAGTTTTCCATTCCCTCACAACAGTTTGTGTTGGAATGACATGAGAGTGAGTAAATGATGATAGATTTTTTTTTAACTGTTGACTTAATCTGACTTTTCAGCTGAAGCAGACACATAAGACTGGAGATTTAGTTTCAAAGATCTGTGCTTTGATGTCAAACTCAGTTACCAAAATCAAATGCCTTTACTCTCTATTTAAAACACAAACATGAAAATAAATGTGTTTGATACCAGGCGTTGTCTTCTCGAGCTGATACCAGCGGTAGAAAGCTCGTTTCTTCTGTTCACTGAGATCTGAGCCCTGCTGGAGAAGCCAGTGAGAGATTCGGCTCTGACTGATCCCTGAGAGAGAGAACAAATTTCATTTATGAAAAGATGACTTGTATTAATTCTTCTGCACAATAATGGGTTATTTGAGCAGTAAAGTTGTCTAAATCCTCCTTTTAGAGGTGGAACTACTATTCAAGAATAATTCTAATAAAATTGTGAATATTCTTTGAACCTTTGTTTTAATGCATCTGCCCCGCATAAACGCACTTTGCGGATGTGTCATGAACAGTATATCGATTCATATGGGTGTTATAATGTCCATTGAGCTTACACATGAAATAAATTCTCAGCTAATGCTGTTAATTATACAGGGGACCTTCTAACTAGGTATAGTATGAAAATATAAATTTTATAAATTATATATTAATTGTTTTTTATCATTTTGTTCAGATTTTAGATATGATACTGTATTGCATATCTATTTTTTTAATTTACATGTTTAAAACAAAATGTATACTATTTACAATTATTTACATTGATTTGTAAAGCACATGCTAAAAATCCATAAACTATCTCTTTAAACAATTTGTCAGTTCTCTAAAGAGCGTCTGTCACTTGCTCAGCAGCTATAGATGAAATCCCATCACAGAAGGGGTGAGTAGTATGTTACATTAATGAAAGGGTAAAATAATAAAGTATAGCAATATACACCAATGAGCCAAATCATTATGACCACTAACAGGTGAAGCGAATAATGTTGATCATCTCCAAACAAGTTAACATGTCAAGGTCTGGGTAGATTAGATGGTGAGCAAACAATCAGTTCTCATAGTCAACGGGTTGAATGCAGGAGAAGTGGGCAGTAGTGAAGACCTGAGCGACTTTGACAAGGGCCAAATTGTTATGGTCAGACGACAGGGTCAGAACAACTATGAAACGGCAAGGCTTGTGGGGTGCTTCCGGTCAGCAGTGGTGAGTACCTACCAAAGTGGTCCAAGAAGGGACAAACCACAAACCGGCGAAAAGGTGTTCAGCACCCAAGGCTCATCGATGCACTAGGGCAACGAAGGCTATCCCGTCTGGTCCAAACCAACAGAAGGTCTACTGTGGCACAACTCACAGAAAGGTTTTATGATGGTTACGGGTGGAAAGTGTCACAACATACAGTGCATCGCACCCTGCTGTGTATGGGGCAGCGTAGCCACAGACTCGTCAGAGTGCCCGTGCTGACCCGTGTGTACCATCGAAAGCACCTACAATGGGCATGCGAGCATCGAAACTGAACTTTCGAGCAGTGGAAGAAGGTTGCCTGGTCCGATGAGTCCCGTTTTCTTTTACATCATGTGGATGGCCATTTACGTGTGTGCCATTTACCTGGGGAAGTGATGGCACCAGGATGCATTGTGGGAGGACGACAAGCCGCTGGTGTGAGTGTGATGCTCAGGGCAATGTTCTGCTGGGACACCTTGGGTCCGGCCATTCATGTGGACATCAATTTGACATGTGCCACCTACCTAAACATCTTTGGAGACCAGGTACACCCCTTCATGGCAACGGTATACCTTGATGGCACTGGCCACTTTCAGCAGAATAATGCACCCTGCCACACAGCACACATTGTTCAGGAATGGTTTGAGGAACATAATGAAGAGTTTAAGGTGTTGCCCTGGCCTCCAAATTCCCCAGATCTTAATCCGATTGAGCATCTGTGGGATAAGCTGGACCAACAAGTCCGATCCACAGCAGCTCCACCTCGCAACTTACAGGGCTTGAAGGATCTGCTGCTAATGTCTTGGTGTCTTGAAAACTCCATGCCTCGGTGGGTCGGCGCTGTTTTGGTGGCACGCGGAGGACCAACAGCATATTTGGCATAATGTTTTGGCTCATCAGAGTTTACAGGTATATTTAAATAATTGATACATTAATAATAAACTGAAAGATTTATGCTGTTACTTTACTTTTAGGTAAAAACTCGTCACAAGACTGCCATCATCAAAGTGAGCTTTATGAAGGTTATGGCAGACTGACCTGTGACCTGAGCCACCACGGCCTGTGAGATGCGTCTGTTGCCCAGGAAAGCTTTGATTTCCTCCTTCACCAGAGTGCTGTCCCGCCTGCACACATAACAGGGTGCAAACATGACAGCTGCAAATCAATACGACAACATCATGATGTATGTGAGCATTCAGTTATTCGCCTTATGGGAGAATGAGTCTTGTAAAGCTACATTGATGCACCAAGACACATTGTGCCAGGTTTGACATCAATGACACAAAACGCCATCGGTTCTTGTAAACGAAAGAGATACAAATTTGATAAATTTGAATATGTAGAAATGCAGAAGAGATTTGAAAGCTTTGAAGATTTAAGATTAATGATGACTTAAATTTTGGTCTATTCCTCACACAAAGCTATCGTATAGTTTGACATTTTGAAATATAGCACACAAGTTGTATGGACTACAGCTACGTTGCATTATTAGTCTCATCGATATTGCCGATACCGATAACGAAGGTAGTGGAAAAGGCTGATAACTGATTAATTGTCCGAAACTTTTAAAATTTCTATTTAAAGAATGTTAAAAAAAAAAAGGTCTTGCATATGGATGCACGATATATCGGTGGCCGATATATATTATTGGCCAATAAGAGGGAAAATAAAAAGATTATTAGCGTGCCGATAATGGAAGTACCACCGATATTTTCGCCGATAATTTTTTTATGGTTTATCTGCTTTTGGTTTATGGCTCTGATTAAACTAAACTAAAATAAAAATCATTTTAAAAATTTGTTTTTGTTGCGATATGTTTCTTAACCTCTAAACACGTTATTAGCTCTCTGGAGATATATGCAGCTGGATATTATTGACTCTCTGTGAATTACCTGAACATGAAGATGCCACTAGGTGGCGATAGCACTAACAGATGGCCTATTGACCTCATATATTAGCAAAAGACAGCAGGAGAGAATCACTACGTTACATCTTGGAGAGAAGCAAAGCATGCAGAAAACACATGTCTAGGACTTTTACAATTATGTTGACAATTATACACATCGGCTGACATATTTGCTGGTGTTTGGCAGCATTATATGTGGCTGTAACTGGTAAGGGATGGGCAAGGAGGAAGCGGGAACTGGTAGAAAAGTCAACCTAAACTTTAATGACATAAACTCAACTTAAAACAACATAAACACACACACAGTGGCCGTGTGTGTCTTTCTCTCAAACTGGCATCTCCGGCTCCCCTTAATCTCCCTCTCCCGCCGATTAGTTGACTCATTGCCAGCCTAGCACCCTCAAGGCAACCCTTACCTACGTCAACAGACATTAAAGGCCTGTTTTAAGAAGTCTGATACATGCTCAACTGACTCCCTAGAATACCACAAATGTGAGACGGCCCTGTTACAGATGTTCATCGACACAGGCATTTCTACCCAGCTCTGCCAGTCTGCATCATTTCAGCTGTTCAATTCAACCCTTGACCCGAAATTCAAAACACATGGGGCAGCCAGGGTGAACAGTCTTATTAATGCAAAAATGGATAAAATTCAACAAAAGCTCGAGGACATTGTAAACGAAGCACGGAAGCTAACATTGTGCATGGATAGAGCAAGAAGGGTTTAACTGCCTCGATTTTAGGCATTTCAGTATGTTTTTTCCACTGACCCACAGACCAAGCGCATCAAGTTTTATTACATTTGCATCGGGTAGAGCACCCTCATACTGGAGGGATGATTGCCCAGTGCATAAATGACACAATTACTAAATGGTAAATGGTCTGCACTTATTAGGGATGTAACGATATTGACGATATCGCGGTGGTAAACGTGTCTCGATATCGTCGTGGTTGGGTTACAATATTAAAAGGACAGGTGTCCGTCAAAAAGCAAGAGGATTAAACACAGTCCCGCGGAACAAATCATTGTTAACTACATAGACCATGATCCTTTGCGCTGCGTCGTCACAACAACCGTTGTTAAGTCAATAGGATTGCACGCTGCACGCTGTCCACACAAGCTCACAGCAAGCCAGCAGGGCCGACAGCGATACTTGCAAGGATGAAAACAACAACCCCGAAGTTGAGATTGTGCCAGCCCCTGCAGCTTTTAAATCAGATGTCTGGAAACATTTTGGTTTCGCCGTGTCAAAAAACGCAAAAGGAGAGAAGGTGGTGGACAGACAATGGACTATTTTGATCTTTCTGATGAAAAACGTGAACATAAGCTAAATGATAGGTCAGTGTTTTTTTAAAAGGCTTTTTGACTGACTATTTTATTTAAGTTTAAGTTATGTTCCTAAATACCAGTTTTAAAAGGCTGCTTTTATTTGCCTTGCGCATAAACCTGACTTAACTTGATCTTTGTTTGCACTTAAAGGGAATTCCCTATCGTTTACAATTGTTCTAGTTGCTTCTTAACTTGAACATTCCACAGAAGAATCAGTTATGCAACAAAATATTACTATACAGAATATTGATGTTCCTGACTACAACTTGCACTTTAAAAGCACAATGTGATCAGCGTTTTATGTTGTCATGATCCATAAATACAACAATAAATTGCCTGTTGACTGGCAAAAGCAGAATAAATGTCAGTATCTTTTCGCTATTATCATCACAAACACTATCGTGAGCTATTTAACAATATTCCGTGAGCTTTTCCACAATATCGCAATAAATATCGTACCGTGAGGTCAATATCGAAATTGTATCGTACCGTGAGATTTTGATATCGTTACATCCCTAGCACTTATATAGCACTTTTTTAACCTTAGAGGTTTTCAAAGTGCTTTACACTGTTCACCTACCTATTCACACACACTCACACACCAATGATGGCAGAGCTGCCATGCAAGCCGCTAGACGGCCATTGGGAGCAACTTGGGTTTCAGTGTCTTGCCAAAGGACACCTTGGCATGTGGAGTCAGGTGGGCCGGGAATCGAACCGCCAACCCTGCGATTAGTGGCCGACCCGCTCCACCACCTGAGCCACAGCCACCCCACAAATGAAGTATAGAGGACAAAAAAGTGATGCTCGTTGTCACAGACAATGGGTCTAACATGGTCAAATCCATTAAGCCGCTCGAAGAGAACAGAGAGAAGCATGGAATTTCGATCACACCGGGCTCAAACTACATGGACTTGGATAATGTTGATTCAGAGTACTCCAACACCGATACTGGCAAGGAGGAGGGTAAGGATTATATAATATAAATAATTACCTCTAATTAATCTACGACTGATGAGATTTATTGTTGCTAGTTTTATTAAATTACTAAGCAAAAAAATAAAGCTCAACATACCTCAAAATATGTGAAATTGTCAAGGTCATATCCAGTATTATATGTGTGTACACGATTAATCAAATTGCATGTTTTTAGTATTGGGGGTTATATACAAATTAAGCTGTTAACAGCATGTGTGACTGACATAATTCCTGTTCATTAAGTTTAATATAGACAGTACTGTGCAAACGTTTTAGGCACTCGTGAAAAATGTTGCATAGTGAGGATGTCTTCATAAATAATGCCATAAATAGTTTTCATTTTTCACTTAATGTCATGCAAAGTTCAGTAAACATAACCAAAGTTAAATCAATATTCGGTGTGACCAACTTTGCTTTTAAACAGCACCAATTCTCCTAGTTACACCTGGAGTTTTTCTTGGTGGTTGGCATATACCAATTCACCACTCTTCTTCTATCTATTTCGGCTTTCTCAATTGCTTCAGTAATCTCAGACTGACACGATGTTCAGTGGGGGGCTTTGTGGGGACCATGGCATCTGTTGCAGGGCTCCCTGTCCTTCTATTCTAATCTTTTCTATTCGCAGAAGTAATGTTTGGGAGTCTAAAATATATTTTTCCTATTGACACACTAAAGCTGAAGATATAAATAACCATCTTAAGACAAATACTTTTGTGAAACATCTAAATCTTTTGCACAGTACTGTATGTAAACAGTTCTTGAGTTGAGCGAGTTGCATGCTAAGGTTTTTAACATACTTTTTCTGGTGCACAATTATCCAATAGGCGTATACAGTAGAAGTATGCCATACATCCTGTCGACAAAGCTTAAGTGGTATGTGGACCAGATAATCCACATATTCACGTGTTAAGTTAAATAAGTCTTTTTATTTTTATTGTCAGGTTCAGAAGATTCAGAATTGCCTGATGTGTTGATAACTGGGGACACAACCAAATTCCAGTGGATGGCCTGCCAAGCCCACACACTTCAGCTAACTGTAAAAGATGCCATGAAGCACCCAAGTGCCAACACAACAATCACCAAGCCAAGAAAACTGGTTCAGGCTGTTTGCAAAACTTCAGTGGCAAATTAAGGGCTGATTAAAAGGTGTGGCAAATCGCTTATAAGTGACTGTAGAACAGCTCATTCGACATGATGCAGAGGCTACTTAAAATCAGATCTGAACTGAGTGAAGTACTTGAACACCTCAGCAAAGACACACTGTTGACAAGTGACTAGATGAGGTTGGAGCAACTTGTTTAGCAACTGGAACCACTTGCAGTTCATACAGATCAATTGCAAACAGATAGCCAGTCACTCTCTGAGGTGGTGCCATGTTTGCTCTACATTGAAGCACACCTGCAGTCAACTGGAACAGGAAAGCTACTTTCACAAATTCTGTTGAATTCTTTGCATGACAGATTTGATTTTGTTCTAAATCCAATGTCTACAAAATTGATTCCAACAGCAGCAGCAGCATGCCTTATGGATCTGCAGGCTTCCCTTATTCTTCAGTCTCTAGAATTAGAGCCACTGAGAAGAGCTCTTGAAGAATCACTTGTAATTGACTGGATAAACGAGGATAACCAGGCCATGAGTCCTTATCAGGGAAATCCAGCAGATTTTGGGCATCCAACAAAAACTCCTCCAACCTCTACCGATGTTCTGCAGAAGTACCGTTTCCTTGCATCTCGCTTGAAGACAAACTTCTCACGCCAAACATACCGAGATGAAAGATCAACAGGAGAATTGAGAAAATACCTGAAAGAGGTCATGCAAGGAGTATCTGTACAGTCACCACTGCAATTCTGGAGACAGAGAGAAGCTTTGTATTTAAAGCTTGTCCCTGTGGCACAGGATCTAGTTTGTGCTCCCACTTCACAAACTTTTATGGAGCACATTTTTTCCATATGTGGACAGTTAACATCGACATTGAGAAACCGGGCAATTACATCCCTGGAGCAGAGAGGGTTTCTCAAGATCAACAGGAAAATACTGCACCCAATAATTTAATATCTACTTTTACATAATTTTATTTCAAATTGAATCTTTATTGGAATGACTGTTCATTGTGTTGCCAAAGAATAGGGTTAAAACAAAGAGAACGGAAACAATATAATAATATCCATTCATTTATTCTGAATTTCTGTCTCCTACACACACACACACACACACACACACATACACAGACACAGACAAAGACACAGACACACACACAACCAGTAATTACCAGTTTGTAACCTAAAAAAACAAGTCCTCATAAACCACTTAATCCCGCCCGCCTGCACGTTACTTTTGCAAATAGAAAAGATTAGAATAGAAGAACAGGGAGCCCTGCAACAGACGTCATGGCCCCCACAAAGCCCCTCACCGAACATCGTGTCAGTCTGAGATTACATAAAGAGACAGAAGCAATCGAGACAGCTGAAATAGACAGAAGAAATGTGGTGAATTCTCCAAGAAGCTTGGGACATCCTATCTGCCAACAACCAAGAAAAACAGTGTCCAGGTGTACCTAGGAGAATTGGGGCTGTTTTAGAGGAAAAGGTTGCCACACCAAATATTGATTTAGCTTTTTTATGTTTACTGGACTTTGTATGACATTAAGTGATAAATGAAAACTATTTATGAAGACATCCTCACTATGCAACATAGTGCCTAAAACATTTGCACAGTACTGTATATATATTTATATATAGGGTGTCCATCTATATGACCCAAGTTACACAAATGCCTGTTTTCCCCATTCTCTATTTATCACTTGATATAAAACTAAATATAATGAAAAACTAAAACTATACATGGAAAATATTTAAAAACAAAACCAAAACTAAAAAAAGAACTAACAATGAAAACGAAAACTAAACTAAATTGTAGTGACAAATTTAAAACATAAACGACATGCCAACATAAACAGAATGTGGGACGGTACTGAGATTAAAACAAGCCCCAAAACAACCTAACACGGCTTATTCACTAGCCAGTTATAAATCGGATCTTAAATCTTATTTGTTCTCTCTGGCTTTTGATTAAAATCAGTTTAAGGGTTTTATGTCGATGTTTTCTGATTGTATTTTATTTATTGTGTATATACTGTACGCTGCATGTTTTCCTTTAATGCTTTCTTCTTATATGCTCAACGTTTTATTGTACAGCACTTTGGTGCAAGTCCGTTGCTTTTAAATGTGCTATAGAAATACATTTTGACTTGACTTGAATTTATTAATAAGAGAGAGTTTGTTTTTTTGTGAGTTAAAGATGGATTGAAGTGAACAGGAAGGTGAGAGAGGAAGTTTTCGCCCCATTATACACTGCAACAAATTACATTTATGATTTGTTTTTGTTTTGTCTTGTTTTCCAATATAAATATCTAAAACTCCTTTAAAACAATGTACATTTACTTTAGCAGCTTCACTGCAGAAGAAAAATTGTTATCTGAGAATGTTGAATATAATATTAAAAATGCAAATATTTTAAAATATCCAAAAATCCTTTAAATAAAGATGCATTCACCTGAGCAGCAGCATATGAGATATTTAGACTTGCTTTTAGAGAATAGATCTTAAATAGGAGTATATTTTGTCTTTACTTCACTCGCAGAAGTATAACCAAGTGAAAAAATACACTTATATACAAAATACACTTAGATACATTAGATACCTTCTCTTAGAGCAAGTCTAAATATCTTACATGTTGCTTATCAAGTAAATGTATTTTGATTTTTAGACAATTGTAAATGGAAAACAAGAGAAAAAACTTGATAACAATAGGATTTTTTGCAGTGAAATTCTTAACTGAATTAAACTTAATAAAAAGTATTTTTTTTTCCCATTAATTCAGTGAATGTCTTTAAGAGGTATTTTTAAAAGATGATTTTGTCCTCTTTATTGTTAGTAAGCACATTTTAGCCTTTTAAGTCGGGCACAAGCTGAATAATCGGTTAATCTTTGCAATAATCGGCGAATAATCATTCGTATGGAATGATTTTCCGGACATTATTCAAAAGGAATTGCAAATTGTATTTGCAATTGCGTTTTCAATTTGTGGACGCATAAAATGTGACATAATCCAAACGCAATTGTGACTGCCAGATTTCACAGTGACTGCCAGATTTCAAATGGAAAAGCAAAGTCCGTTTGCAACTGTGTTTCCCATATCTTACGAGTTTTGGCCCTGTCATATTTAAATAGCAATTTCAATTACCACGTCTGCTTTTTCACTTTCTCAGCGTCGCGTATGTAGCCAGCCAAAACTCAAGTGGAATACTAATTCCCTTAGTATTTCCATTGATGCCTTACACGGAAACCTGTCAATCAGGGTCAAGGGTGGGATTATGCTATGGGGCGTGTTTGTCTTGGGAAGAGACGTCACTCACAGTCGACGGTCAAGATCAAATAAACCGGCGTCTGTTCAGGGCATCACCTCT
This sequence comes from Xyrauchen texanus, assembly GCF_025860055.1. NCBI lineage: Eukaryota > Metazoa > Chordata > Actinopteri > Cypriniformes > Catostomidae > Xyrauchen > Xyrauchen texanus. The sequence continues at coordinate 3,266,512 of NC_068303.1, forward strand.
TTATTTATTTTGTATTTATTTTAATGTTTATTTGACAGGGACAAATGCATAGAACATTGCTTTATAAAGAATACAAAGTAGATGCCACGCATACATGTTTCTAGCCATGACTAATTTGCAACCCCTGTCCCTGGTTAGGCTTATAAATTTAAAACAAAAATTACAGAGTATTGAGTTTAAGATTTATAATTAATAAAATACATACAACAAATACATCCCATATATGAAATAAGATATGGGCTTAAGTAGATGTGGAAGTCACTATAAAACAAAGTCTAGACACATTTAACAATACAAGAACACAAAAGTGTGCATATGTCTGTGCGTGCTCACATATGCAACATTATGTTTGTATGCATTGTGTTATGTCCTGTACAGTCAGTGTTCACAAAGTTGTTTCAGTTTCAGCCATTGCTTTAAATGTGTATTAAAAACCTTGAAGTCTGTCAATGTTTTAATTTCAGATGCATTCCACAAATGTATGCCTCTTACTGAAAATGATGTCTGACCAAATGTTGTTCTACGTTTTGCGGCTATAGTTTCCACTTATTGTGCCTCTAGTTCTTATTCCGCTCTTTTGTTTATGTACTAGTTGACAGAATATTTCTGGTGCAACGTTGTTCACACACTTAAAAATTAGTTTTAAAAAGAAAAATTTACAAAACTGTCAAAACTCAAGATATTATGCTTCCTTAGAATGATGCAGTGATGCCATCTTACAGATTTCTGGTCCATTACTTTTAATGCTTGTTTATATAATGACTCTTGACCGTCGACTGTGAGTGACATCACTTCCCAAGACAAACACGCCCCATAGCATAATCCCACCCTTGACCCTGATTGACAGGTTTCCGCGTAAGGCATCAATGGAAATACTAAGGGAATTAGTATTCCACTTGAGTTTTGGCTGGCTACATACGCGACGCTGAGAAAGTGAAAAAGCAGACGTGGTAATTGAAATTGCTATTTAAATATGACAGGGCCAAAACTCGTAAGATATGGGAAACACAGTTGCAAACAGACTTTGCTTTTCCATTTGAAATCTGGCAGTCACTGTGCGTTCGCTTAAACGAAAATGCAAACGGTAATGTGCGATTTGCAATTGCGTTTGGATTATGTCACATTTTATGTGTTCACAAATTGAAAACGCAATTGCAAATACAATTTGCAATTCCTTTTGAATAATGTCCGGAAAATCATTCCATACATTCGATTAATCGATTATCAAAATAATCGTTAGTTGCAGCCCTAACTGTTAGATAGAGGTTTGTTGTGTTACGCACTATGCAGTACTTTCGTTTTGAAGTATTTGGATATTGTGCAAGTGTAGTCTTCCTCCCAACTGCCAGGTACAAGGAAAAAGCCAAAATGCACATATATTTCATGTTCAAGTTATGGCTGTGGTAGCAAGAGTCTCAACTAATTTAAATGCAGTGGTCTACTACTGCTCAGGTGATTGACAGCCATTTTGTTGCATGATAAGCTGCACTCAAACTTGCAGTTTGATGCAGCATCGATACGGGCACAGCTGATTTGATACACGCATCGGCCAAATCAATATTTGAACACAGCTCTAATCGGTAGCTAGCAGTTACTAATAATTTTTTATTTTAGGAAATAATATGGTAAAAATCAAAATTATACACCGTCTACAGATACCGCGGCTCCACCCCACGATCACTACTGCGCATAATCAGCGCAAGATGGCAGCACACGTTTCCGGGAAATTTTGTGCCATGACACAAAAATGGCCGTTGTGGTTAAACCAAGTAAAATAAAAAACTGGTGGTTTTGCAATACAAATACATAAAAAAATTCATACATTCACTCAAAATAAATTGGAAAATTCAAAATGGTAAAGCAACCTGTATTGGACCACTTGTGATGGACTGACCCTGCATCTCAAGACTTTCCTTGTTGTAACAGGCACAGTCATAGAGGCTGAGATTAAGATTAATATAATCGCAATAATAACCAGAAAAAAATGAAGATTTGCTGCATAATGTTGGAACACGGAAGGGGCTCTTAATTTGAAATGACGAAGACTTGGCTCCATTACACAGCTCTATTTTTACCAAATTAAGCTTTTTATAGCATATATATTTATTGCATGCCCGCCCGCTCTTCAATTTAGATTACTTGATTACCTAATCAAAATAGCACCAGCCACAGAGGAACAAGGAGGATTAATAAAAAAAAACAACTATCGGCATAGATTTTTGCCGATAACCGATGACTAAACCGATGATAAACCGGTCTACCTCTACGCTGTACACTTTCATTGTATGTAAAAGAGCAGCACGAATACTCAAAATATATTCAACATTTCCACTTGTGTTCCACGGAAGAAAGACAGATTTAAAATTTTGGGGCAAAAAATTCCTTTAAATATGAAAGAAACATTTATGAAGAGAACAACTTCAGTGAACATCAGTTTGAATAATAAAAGACTTAGTTTGAATTGCCCTTAACCTTTGACCCACACTGACCTCATAAGCTCCTCCACTTTGTCGTCTACATCCAGATCATCCTCTGAACCCTCCATTCCATACGACCTCACGGCCGCCGCGCTATTCATTGGGTAGCGATTTGGAGACAGCTTCCCGTTGGGCGTTGCTGCCAAAGTGTCGCGTCCATTCTGCGCCATGGCCACCAGCGCGACCGGCGAGGGTAAAACTGTGGGCGGGGAAGTGCCGTAACTGTTGCTAGGAGACGGCGATAAGTTACCGAACTGCGTCTGCGTCGCCGTAGTGGCTTTGTTAGTGTTATTTGAGGTGGGTGTAGTGCCAGAGGTGGTACTGTTGGTTGTGCTAGAGTCCAAAGGGCCGTGCCCTCCGAATTTGTCACCGTGCTCGCGATCGAGGCGCTCAAGGGTGTCCAGGGCGTGCAGGATCTCGGGTTTGGTCATACTTGTACGCCGCAGTCTCTGGAGAAGATCGATCTGCTCGATAGTGAAACGAGGTTCATCGGTGTAGTGAGACATTCTGATGGGAAAAACAAATAACGATTATTGAACATGTGATAATTTGTAGCCAAAAACACAAACCCATGTGCAAAGTAGCATCAATGACTGTTTAATGAGAACTTTATTAGAAAAATGTGACAATGAAGCTACATCCAGAAATAGAGTGCAACAGTACCCAAACCACTTTTTCAGAAGTCTTGGTCCCGGATGTGTTTTTACCATTTATTTTTGCCAGTAACCAAACCAACAAGCTCAGAGGTGAATCACAACATTACAAACTTTGATCGGAGGCAAAGAAATTATTTGAAAATCTGACAAAATGAGATTACATGAGATTTTAAATCATCAGATTAATCTATGATTTTAATGTCAAAACGGTGTAAGAAAGTGCATGTAAAACGCTCACTGTTTTTAAAGTCAAATGAAGGTAGGTCGTTAAAAATCTGCATACTGTTCATAGTATACATACGCAGAGTTGTGAGTAACAAATTACATGTAAACGGATTACATATTTAAAATAGTATTAAAATGTATTCCACTACAGTTACAATTTAAATCATTGGTATTTAGAATACAGTTACATTCAAAAAGTATTTCAATTACTTTTATTGTCATTTGTTTAATTTAATATTTAGTCCTTTTAGATGGAAAATATTTATACATATAAATGATGTGATCCAAAGTGCATTTGAAGAGCGGTTAAACACTTTCTAATGATGTGTTACATTCATATGAGCAGACAGAGAAGTACGTTTGAAGTAAGTTTGGAGCAGAAGAAATAGAAATAAACCTTGTGTATATTGTCAGCTTTACGCTAAGCTAAAATGCTATTTCTAGCCATTTTACATGCACATGTTACCAGTCATATTTTTTATCAAGAAAATTCACGTTTGATCATAATTGCTTTTTTTCTAGTGAGACCTTTGATATTGGGGCTAAAATCATATTCTTGATAATAATTTTTGAATTTTGTATTTTCCTGTAAAAATATCTAAAAATCCTTAAAACAAGAACAATTTGATTTATCTTGTTTTAGAAACAAAACTGCATAAGATATTTCGGTTTTGCAGAGAATTTATTTTTAACATGTGTATTTTGTCTTACTGTACTGACAGAGTTTTTATAGTAAAAACAAGTAAAAAAAATCTACTAGTGCTGAAGTAGTAATCCAAAGTATTTAGATTACATTACTGACCTTGAGTAATCTAACGGAATATGTTACAAATGACATTTAACAGCATTTACTCTGTAATCTGTAGTGGAATATATTTCAAAAGTAACCCTCACAACCCTGTACATACGGCGTGCTATTTTCTTTCAAGAATAGAATATTGCAATTCTGAAAATACACAGAACTTCTTAGCACTTAGTGCATTTGAAAATATAATGAAATATATCTGAACTATACCACCATCTCATGACAAAGGGTCAAGTAATGATCATAAAAGCATATTTCCTTTCATCTGTCCTACTTAAAATTCTGTTTATTCAAGACGGCTTTCATCAACAAGGCGAGAGCAATTACTTTCACTGTTGTCAAGGAAACCATACTACCCCCATGACAGATGAGGTTGTGTTTATATAAATCCAGAAATGCACAGAATTCAAATATGGAGCATGTTTTGTTTAACCTCCTAATCGAGTGCACATGGTTTAACATTAAGCAAATGGTTACACACAACTAGGCAACATTTGAATCATGTTCTCGTTTATACTGTTTGCTGAAATGAAGTGCATACTTACGAGTTATAAAGCAGCATTTATACCTCACATTGTTATTAAAAAATTAAAAAGACCAAAATAGGCTTGAAGTTAGGACAACTAAATTAAATTACAAAACTTTAACATTACACATGTTAACATGACTTTAGAGTGATCAGATTAAGTTATATCCAATACTGCGATTACAAGGTTTCGTTGTCATGAAAACAAAGTTAAACTATTGGATTTATCTTTACACAGATAAGATTAGTAAGTGATCTTATCACACAAAATCATGTTTACATGTATAATGTTTACAGTGGCAAGAAAATATATGTGAACTGCATTTATGTATAAATTTGTCTTAAAATCTGGTTTGAGTTACAATAACGAAAAAACACAATGTTTTATTTTTCTTGTACATATTGAATACATCATTCAAACATTCAGTGTAGGTTGGAAAAAGTATGTGAACCCCAAGGCTAAAGCCGTCAACTGGGATCCAATTAATGAAACTAAATTGGAGGTGTGGGTTAGAGCTACTCAAAAGACGCATCTGCTGATGTGGACCATGCTTGCAAAAAAGCGATCTCAGAAGACCTACTATCAAGAATCGTTGCTTTGCATGAAGCTAGAAAGGGTTACAAAGTTTTCTTGAAGAGCTTAGCTATTCAACAGTCCGTAGTTAGACAAATTGTCTATAAATGGAGATGGTTTAGTACTATAGGTACTCTCACTAGAAGTGGCCGTCAAGCCACAATTACTCAAAGGGCACATCACAGAATGGAGAACCCATGAGTGACAGATATAGACTTGAAGGAATCATTAGAACTGGTTAACATCTCTGTTCATGAGTTTTCTATACAGAAAACATTAAACAGGAATTGTGTCCATGGCAGGACACCACAAAGGAAGTTGCTGCTTTCCAACATAACATTGCTGCGTGCCTGAAGTTTCCCCAAAGACAACCTTGACACTCCACAACGCTACAGGGAAAATGTTTTGTGGACTGATGAAATGAAGGTTCAATTGTTTGGGAAGAACATGCAGCACTACGTATGCTGTGAAAAGTGCACCAACATGAATACCAACATGAAAACATCATCCCTGTGGTGAAGTATGGTGGAGGGAGCATCATGATTTGGGACTTCTTTGCTGCTTCGGGGCTTGGACTGCTTGCCATTATCAAGGGAATAAAAAATTCCCAAGTTCATCAAGATATCCTATAATGTCAGGGTGGCTTTGCACCAGCTGAAGCTCAGTATAAGTTTGATGATGCAGCAGGAAAATTTCCCAAAACATAGAAATAAATCAACTACAGAATGTCTATCCACCCATCCACTACAGAATGACATAAAATCCACCCTTTGGAGTGTCCCAGTCAGAGCCCAGATCTTAACCCAATAGACATGTCATCGAATGACCTCAAGAGAGCCATTCACACCAGACATCCAAAGAATATGGCTGAGCTGAAGCAGATCTGTGTGAGAAGAATGGTCCAAAATGTTTTCTGAACTTTTTGCAGGTCTAATCTGCAGCTACCGGAAACGCTTGGTTGAGGTTTTTGCTGCCAAAGGAGGATTGGCTAGTTATTAACTCCAAAGGTTCACATACTTTTTCCACAGCACTGTGTATGTTTATTGGGATGTGTTCAATAATGACATGGAAGATAATAATTGTTTGTGTGTTGTTATCTTAATCACATTGTGTTTGTCTATACGTGTTGACTTTGATAAAGACGAGATCACATTTTATGACCAATTAATGCAGATAACCAGCTAAATCCAAAGGGTTCACATACTTTTTCTTGCCACTGTACATCATGTGGCTATACTTTAGAAATGGTGTGTAATTTAGCATTTAACTTGTATTGAACCTGTAACATTCATCATTTGTGTCTTGGCTCAAACGGGATTAATGCTTAAAGAGTAAGAGCTTTTGTTCAAATCCCTAACCTTAAGTAAGAGCAATGGTACCATATTAGTGATTCTTGTCTTAGCAAACAGTACTAAATAAAACTGTATGTTACAGTTCCCAAAAGTACATGTTAAAAAGGTGAAAGAAAAAGCCACTTAATAACAGACTAGTGACCCAGAGGCTGTGACAACTAAGTAAATCCTGTAAATAAACCATCCCAGCAATACTGTTAGTTTGCTGTAACAATTCCCTACTGGTACGGGCAAGCAATGGATTTTCCACTATCCGTGCCATATATTTACAATGGTTAACTGTTAACCATACACCACTGGAATAAAAACATTCAGCACTCAAAAAAGGCTCAGTTGGCCCTTCAGATGTCAGATAATCTTTATGAAAGTCTGTGATAGGAACATGGCAGCCACTGCGGGACTTCTAAAAATACATTACCGTAGGGCTACGACAGAAGCATAAATTGATTAAAAAAAAAAGTGAGTGTGTGCAAAGACAATAATAAAAGCACTCATGTCATGCATTTAAAATCTGGCGAGTGCAATACTTCATCACTTTCTGTCCATAATTATAACAGCCCCTTATAACTACCCATAAGCCTTGCTGCATTCTTGCTTATGTGATGCTTTTAAACGCATAAAAACCAATTAAATACTGCAGGCGCTCACTGCAGGGGCACAGCTGCAGAGACACTGCAAGTCAAGGGTGCAGTTTGCTGCGACATGCACACGTGCATCAGCTCAAATTAATGAAATTTCACTAAGATAACATTATCTTGCATGCAGGTGAAATAGCTTCAGCAACAGCTGATGTTACCGTTACACATGACCAATGCAATATAGCATTATAGAACATATATTACATATATTATTATACATAAACACCAATATTAAATGGTATATATGACCAATATTGTAATGTTTATTACATCTTTATTCATATTTGTGTCTGATAAAGCTCTGATTGAGAATTTTGCATGCCTAAAGAAGGACCTAAACATTGCAATATATAGATGATAACTGTTTAGTACTTTTGATATGGGGGGGGGGGCTTAGACATTTTGGTAATTTTGGGGAAAAAAATATTAATTTTTTCATGCACCCTACTTTTGGTCTTTATGAACCAAAATGTTTATAAAGATTTATAGTTTTGAACAGGTATTCACTCCATTAGTCTCTGCTTAAAGTGTGCATTTAACCCTGTACACTCCATACAATGTATGTGTACAGGGTGTACAACATCCACAACATCAACATCACAACGTTTAAATGCAAAAGGCAACTATCCATCAATGCATTTTATTAGCTTCCTTGATTATTTATTCATATAGGCATTACTACAACTTCCAGTTGAAATGAGATTATATCCATAACTGTAATGTGCAATACAGTATGTAACATTGTAGTAAGGAAATCTTTTTAAATCTTTATTGAGTCTTTTAGCCCATATAAACTAGTTTTGCATGACTTATGTGTCATGACCTCTGCAAACGGCCACCAAAAGACTTTTAAATAACAGAATACATGCATTAAAAAGCCCTCAAGCATAATTCACATGGTTACTTATGAATATTCCTAAATAAATATAAATGCATATATAAAAACATGAGTTCAGCACTTTAATACAGGGCTCAAAAAGTGCATAAACCCATTCACTATCCGGACAGGTGAACAAGCCAATTTGGATTTAAACTAGTTGAATACGTCGATTGATATTAAGCCGTGAAGAGCGTTTTTATACAGATGAACAAAAATTAACTGAATTATCCAGGCGGCTAGTTAGCTTAGCACGAGCTTCCACAAACTGACACTCCTCGGGAATAAAATTATATTTCTTACCTGGAATGAGGAAAACACACAATATCTGAGCGCAGCCAATCATTTAATGCGCTCTGTGAGGCGATAAAGATTATATTTTGTATGATGTTGTTAGGAAGACTCGCCCTGACTGACTGAATGACTGACTGTCTTTGTCTGACTGACAGCAGCCGCGCTGACGTCATGCCGCACGCACCACAGACTCATGGGAAATGTAGTTCATCAGGACATTTCGCTATGAGTCCATTGAGGGTTTGCAAAAAAAGTACAGTTCTGTTTCCACTTCATTTTGTGTGCATTAGGGGCACAGACTGTCTTCTTTTGGTAGATGGGAGGCCGCTGCTACACTCCCCAAACACCCCTCCTAGGGCACCAGAATGGTCTGAAATGGCCCTGCGGCTTTGTTGGGGTTTGTGTATCACTATTTTTTTAGATGGGCATGGACTTTAATGTTTTTTATTTTTATTTGAATTATTAGTGGGTACAGTCCTAATTCTGCTCTGCATGCATTATTAGGTGTTTTTCATTGTACTTGCAGTATATTTTGCAGAATTCTGTGTTGCTGATGTTCATTCCAAGGTTTTTGTAGTTCTGAGTGTGTTCTAAGGTCATGTTGTCTAATTTGAAGTTATGGTGTTGTTCTTGGCGACTGGGTCTTTTTCTGAATATCATTATTTTTGTCTTTTTGGGGTTATCTGACAGGGCCCATGTTTGGCAGAAATTGAGCAGAAGGTCCAGATGCCGCCTCTTTTGTAGGTGACAGCAGCACTAGATCATCTGCAAACAGGAGGCATTTGGCTTCATTGTCTGGTAGAGTAAGACCGGGTTTTAGAGTCTGTTCTAGAGCTCTCGTCAGTTCATTGATGTATAGTGAATAGCGTTGGGCTCAGACTACAGCCCTACCTCACGCCACATCTCCTGGAGATGTTTGTTGCCAATTTTGACAGCAAGTTTGTTGTTAGTGTACATTGATTTGATGATATTGTATGATTTTCCTAACATTTTGTGTGCCGCACTGGATCGATGAAGCAAAAGCCCGTCATGCCAAATTAAGTCAAAAGCTTGCTTGAAGTCAAAAAAGCATGAGAAGATTTTACTTTTGTTTTGGTTGATTTGCTTGTCAATTAGAGTATGTTGAGTGTAAATATGGTCAGATGTGCGATATTTAGGTTGGAAGCCATTTTGGCATTTGTTCGGGACATTTCTGTCTGCGAGAAAGTGGAGGAGTCTGTTATTTAGGATGTTGCAGAATAGTTTACCTAAGTTGCTGTTTACACATATTCCGTGGTAGCTATTAGGGTCAAATTTGTCTCCACTTTTATGAATAGGGGTTATGAGGTGTGGAAGTGTTTTTTTTTGATGCCTCTTGGTCAGTTTTTGAACCACTAAGGTAAAGGGATATGCTATTGTGGTCTGACAGTGGTTTTAGTGGGCTGACTGTGAACACTCTGGGAGAGTTTTGGTTAAGGCCTGTTATAAAATAGTCTACTTTGCTGTTACCCAATGTTGAGCTATATGTGTACCTACCACAAATATCCCCTCGCAATCTGCCATTGAATATGTCCCAGTGTGCAACACAGATGAAGAAGGTGTGTTCCATTTTTTGTTTGTTGTTTTATCATAATTGAGTCTTGGTGTGTATGTAGGATGCCACCTCCTAGTAGGTGTTTGTTCCCCTGAAAGTGAAGTGTGTCCAGTTCTTTACCTGTTCTTCACACCTCCAAAATGTAGGCCAGGTTGTCAGGCAAGCAGGTAAGCATTGGTAGCTCCAGTTACTCTATTGTCTATTTTAAGCAATACAACGTCTCTCTTTTTTAATTTTTGAAGTATTTTGTGGCTTTTAAAGCATTAACTTGGAGAGAACGATTTGGAGGGTACTCACTTGGGTAACTGGTAATAGATAGTCCCTTTGGGCCTTTGGTTTGTTTCTAGTGCAGGGTATTCTAAGTCAGTTGATGTCCTTTTCCAGATAGATTATAAATATATATATATATATATATATATATATATATATATATATATATATATATATATATATATATATATATATATATATATTAATCAAGTGGTAGTGATGTCGATGAGTGTTGTAATGTTGTAAACAAATATATAAAATATGTAATAAAAATCTAAAAAAATACAGTAACTTTAAAGTTCTATTGAAAACAATCATACCGCCGTACCACTAGGTGGCGACAGTGAGGAGAACCGCGATGATAGCCAGCTGATATTTGACAAACATATTAGTGCTGTCATAGGTTCCAGTTTCTTTCAGCTACTTCTACTCTCTAAAGTTAAACCCTTTTTGTCTGAGAAAACGTTGGAAATAGCAGTTCATGCTTTCATCACTTCTCGTCTGGACTACTGTAATGCTCTCTATTGTGGAATTTCCAAATCTCTCATTGCTCGACTTCAGTTAGTTCAAAATGCAGCAGCAAAATTTCGAAAATGAGGTCAGAAGTGCGATCATGTTACCCCCATTTTAAAATCACTTCACTGGCTGCGTTCAAGCTAGAATTGATTTTAAAATTGTATTGTTTGTTTACAAATCATTACACAACCAAGCTCCTAGTTACTTATCAGACTTACTGCATCCTTACAATCCACCTAGAAGTCTGAGATCCAGTGGTCAATATCTCCTCGATGCCCAACGCTCAAGGCTCAACGCATTAAGCGTAGAGGAGGGAGAGCCTTTTCGGTTGTGGGTCCTATTTTACGGAAAATCTGCCTATCAGTATCAGATTGTCACCTTCATTATCTGTTTTTAAATCTCTTAAAACTCATCTCTTTTCACTGGCTTTTAATAGCATGTAATGTCCTGGTCTTAAATTGTTGTGTGTTTTATAACTTTGTATTTATAATTTTGTATTGTACTGCACTTTGGTCATCCTTGATGCTGTTTTTAAATGTGCTAAATAAAAAGAACTTGATGTTGAACTTGAGAAGCTGTACCACTGTGTCGCAAGCATGCTAATCAACTAGATGTATGCTAAGCCAATAGGCTAACCATTAGCTTGTAATCATACAGCAATTACATAGGAATTTAACAGTTTTTTTAGCCATAAAAATCGTCTTGAGATCCAAGGGTTGTTAATTGGAGTGGGCCTGTTGTGTAGTGGGTGTTGTCATCTTGCTGGGACCATACCGAGTAGTGACCCATGGGAATGGCCAAGCACCCAGAGGTGTCACTAGACCCCTTTTACTGGGGCACGTGCCCCAGTATATATCTGCTGTGCCCCAGTAAAATCTCAAGTTTGAGTTTTAACAATTTACTTTATTTGTCAGTTGATAATCCCGGAAAAAAGAAATGGATCTATCTGAATGCAACGCTGTAACCCACCCAATCAACGCTTGTAAAGTAATGCAGTTTAACCGAAAACACAAATCAGATGCATGCGCTCAGAAATCCATGTCCGTGCGGCGCGCGTGCGCTTGCTATAACCAAATCCACTGCAGCGCGCACAGCCACACACACAAGTCCAGGGGCCGGTTGCACCAGCTATACGTACTTCACAACTTAGCCTAGTTGTGGCGTAAATGGGCACTAAGTCACAACACTACTAAATATTTGAGCGTTGCTCTATTAAACTTAGGTAGAACGTAACCCTACGTATAAAGGAAATATTTACGTAAGCCTCCGACCAGGAATAATGGTTGGAATAAAAAAGCAGACTAATTTAATGACATCAATGTGCTCATGTTTTGTGTGATAGTCATCAATCATTTCGACATATATGATGATGTTGGCAATTACAAGAGTGAGAAAACAAACTTACCTATAAGCGGCTCTTCAGCATGAAACTGTTCAAAAGGTGCAGTTTTCACGGTGCGTCATCAGGTGTCAAGTACCAACATATACGAAATATATAAGATATTAAAATAAACAAATGTCTATTTTTCCAACCTGTTGTATTAGCATTTATTTATCACCCCTTATTTATTTTAAATACAGTTCCTATTGTTATTTATACAGGGCAAATATATTATTTATTAAATCTACTTTTATTACGAATCATGTTTTAATGGGAATATGATTTATTACATCTGACAGTTACACGAGCAGAAAATGTTTGAACACCAACAATCAATCTTTTGTATATGAAATTAATAATTGAATTCGCTAACGCTAGTTAAGGACACTACATAAAACGGTTAGCAGTAACTATGGCTGCTGTATGCTAATTACCTAGCGACTATTAAGGACTATAGTTTGGCTTGTTTTGAGTTGTTGTTGCAAGTAAACTTAATGCGTTTCAAACGTCAGTTTAAACTTACACCAATTTTGTTAGCTAGCTAGTTATTCATTTATAGAAACAACACTTCTTTTGTAAAGTTACAGATAGCTCTAGTTTCACAAGTTAGCAACCTAACTCAGCTAGTTTAGCTACCAGCTCTTCATTGCAACCAACGCTTACCTAGCAACCAACTCTCTGCTCATTCTGAGACATTTTTGTCTAAAGCCATCTCGTCTGAGGCCGTTTTGCCTGATGTTGGATATTGCAATTCCATAGACTTACTTGACAGAGGTTTTCCTGATGTGTAATGTGTAATATAGAAGAATGCAAATGTGCAAGAAAGTTCTTCTGTTTTGTTATTTGCATATTCAGTGTATGCATTTTATGCCGTAAAACATGTTGAGAATGTTCATGTATAGTATGTTGAAGATACTTAAATATTTTCATAAAGATTCATTTCTCTACATGTTTACCTTTCCCAGTACTTGTTGCCGTGTAGGAATAGTCTGTTAAGCAAGGGAAGTTTGTATGCATTGTGCTGCACCTTGCACACAGCAGGCTTTCAAGAAAGAAAAAAAAAGCTGTATATATATATATCAGCCTTGACCCAAACCAGAAAGCTCTATTATTAATAAAAAACATAAAATATTTGATTTGAAGCAAATAATTAAAAAAGAGAGAGAGAGATCTGGGCCCAGAGGGATTTTACAAGACACAACTGGAAATTGAACTCTTTAATAATGAATTTATCAAGCACACCACCTCATGGAGAATTTGTTTTATTACTTTGTAATTGAGCAGGCTGAGCATGCACAATTTAATATTTCTTGTAAATATATTAGGCTATATTATATTATATTCCTTATATTCCCACTAAAATATTTAGTGAGGCTAGCTGACCGCAACATGCCTTTACAAAATAAAAACAAACAAGAGAGACTGTTATAAACATTGAACATGCATATAGTATTTCATAACCCAGAATAGCACTGCATTCCTCTATTTAGTTTGTACAGCTGCCAGTAGAGGGTAGTGTAGCCTACAAACTCTTTGATCAATCCCTTAAAAGTGTGTACCCTTAAAGTGTACAACGTTCAAAAAGTACAGTTAGCATAGTAGAAATGCATTGTTAAAAGTGATCTTTTACGTCATATAAGAATGACGCCCTCCAGAGCTCATATATGACAGACAGACAGATAGACAGATAGATAGATAGACAGACAGACAGACAGACAGACAGACAGACAGACAGACAGCCAAATAGCATGGCTTGTTGTTTGTGTTCCAGTGTAGGAGGCAGGGGCGGACTGGCCATAGGGAGAACCGGGACTTTTCAAATGGGCCGCGACTGGCTGAAGAGGGCCGGAAAACAGCTCCACAATATAAAGAAAAGGACAGCGACACCACCGAGCTCAACAACTTTTGGGCCAGTTTCTATGTGAAATCCAGTGCAGGTTTCTCTTTCCAGTCCGCCCCTGTTAGGAGGTTCAGACTCTTTGAATTGACATTGAAACAATGTTTCTCAGCTGCGCTCTGTTTCTGTATTGAATGAATAATCTGCTCCATTCCTGTACATTAATCTGCATGTATTAATACTCTCTCAAGTGAAATAGCATGCAGGAATGCTTCAGTGCCTCCCACAAGTCTTGGCCGAAAATGCAAACTACACTAGCATTCCTCTTTCAACAAGTGTTACTGTTTATGCTTGTATAAACAGTAACAGAGCATTTGTGACCGAGATTTACAGATTTCTGTGGGTGTTGTCGAACGTTGCTGTCATATAGACCTAATGAACCTGAAAACTACAAATGAAAATTTGCACAATGTTTTGCAGAATACATTTTTATTAGAAATAGGTCTATTAGCATAGCATAGTACTTTTTTATTAGTATTACAATCATTTGTTTTATTTGGGTGATGGATGAGTTGTTTTTGGTGAATTTGTGGCGATTTTAAAGACATTAGATTGCAGCTCTCATTTCATGGCGTACTTGACTGCTAAAGTTGTTGCCAAACGTCTTTACAATGGAAACAGGACTGTAAACACAAGCCTGTTTAAATGACTCCTTGACATTTTTAACACACTTGTGTCGGTGTTTGTTATGACGTGGTGTCATGCTTGTGACACTCTTGCAAGACTTTGCCTAAAGAAAGGCAATAGCTGTCTCCCAGGCAATAGTTTTGCATGTTTAACATAGTAAACAGTGTTTGAAAAAACATGTTGTTTGTATATTGCTAAATGGGTGAATCTCACAAAAACCCAAAATTTAATATATATAATTTTTATTATCGTTTAGCTTTGGAGTTTTATTGTATTTTTTATTCTTGTAAATGTATTGCATTTTTCTCATTGTTAATTTTCATTATATTCTATTAGTATTACTGTGAAAAAAAAAATTTTAAAACAGTGTTGGGTGCAGTTCCAAGCAACATAGCAGTATGACAATTACAATAAACATCTGATTTACACATAACATAGTTTACACAACCGTGTTACACAACACAATATACACCTAATAATATACAACATACAGTATACACAAAATAAGAAGACTGTATACAATAAAAATACACTGTACCCCCCCCCAAAAGTATCAAGTTTTGTGTTGATATTCAGCTGTCAGTTAATAGTCAGTTGCCAGTGTGTTATTAAGAGAAGTATAAAATGTGAGTCCAGTCTGTGGCTAATAATAAATGTACATAATTTATATAAAAAAAATAGGCTTAATTCTATTCTAAGTATAGTATAATAATGTATTTATTTATCATTAATAATAATAAATAATAATATAAATGTATTTATTTATTTATCATAATACATATTGGGTTGAAAAAAAATATAGGCAAAGTCTTATTTATTTATTTAGGTAATAAATATGACCTGGAAATGTACTTTATGGATTTTTTGAGAGTCATTAGATTCTTATTACTGTAAGTTTTTACTGTATTAAATTGAAATAATGCTGTAATATAATTTTTATGATTTTAAAAAACATTTTTTATATATAATTATATTATACATTGTTTAATTTTTATTATCGTTTAATGTAGTTTAGTGTATTTTTTATTATTGTAAATGTATTGCATTTTAAATGTACATAATTTTAATTAGATTCTATTAGTATTAGAGTAAAAAAGCAAATCCTTTATCATCCTGTATAACCCAGTACATCCCCCATTTAAATCAGGACAAATTAATAGCAGTAAACACTAAATGTTTTACCATTTCCATAATATATAGATATTTTTTCATATTACAGTGCTGAAAATGTGATTTTTTTCATTATGAAATAAGAATGTTTAAAATAAGCATAATTTTATTAAACTAATTTGTCATTTTTGGGTTGAAAAAAATATTTTAAGTAAAATAGTATTTATCTATTTATTTATTGGGCTGAAATATGACATGGACATGTTCTTTATGGGTTTTGTTTGAGTCTCATTAATATACATGTTTACTCTGTTACATGAAAATAATCCTCTAATATAATTTTCATAGAAGTTTTTTTTATCTCATCAGATAAATTTTTGAATCTCACTTAAACCTTTCCAGGACATATTAGACCAAAAAATCTAAAGGAAAAAAATAAGTATATACCATTTTATAATGATATTATAATTTGTATAATTCTTATTTTTAGGAGTTTTTTTAACTGTAAAGTTATTGCATTTTTCTTATTGGTAATTTTAGATTTAATTGGTAATATGTTAAAAAGAAATATTCCTATTTCATCCTGTATTATTATTATTATTATTATTATTATTATTATTTTATTTAAATCAAATTAAAGGCAGTACAGTACTACAAATACTACCATAATGTATAAATACAAAAACAAACAAAAAAACAAACAAACAAACAAAACAATATATATATATATATATATATATATATATATATATATATATATATTTTTTTTTTTTTTTTTGCATTAATGAGATTGAGATTTTTTGGCTTTATAAAATTAGAATTTTTTGAGAAATGTGCATCATTTTTATTAAAATAATGTAAAAAATAAAAATAAATCTTAACGGACAGCTTCATTTTCTATCATTTCGAGCAAACTTTAAATTTTTTATTTTTTTTTTTTTATCTTGATGAGTTTTGTATGAGTCACCTAACATTTTCTCAAATATTAGTTTACTGCCCTTACAGTCACTGTTCATTTGATTTACCTGCAACAGAAAGTTCATTTCTACCCCAGCAACTGCATGACTAGTTACGACAGACTTTTCCTCTTTTGGCAGAATACCTTAGTCCAGCTGTCAGCAGGATTCACAGACGTCTGTTTGAACCCCTCAGCTGCTAAACACTACGACAGACTGAGCGCATGGGTTAAAATTAGCTCTTAGTCAACACACCACTTCATGGTCCAGAACATACAGCAGTGCCGGGTCTCCTCAGGCCAGCCCAACTGTCTCTCCCCCATGAAGGTTGTAAAGAACGTACAGCAATCAGATCTGACCACCTCTACCTCCCTTCTTATTGGTCATGCTCTCTCCCACACTCTTTCTCTCTCTATCCTAAGTCATTCAGATTCCTCTGGCTTGGACAGCAGACAACAGAGTTCTCACAGACTGATAGTACTTGAACAGTCGCTGTGCTGATTGTAGGAACCAGCAAGGAGAAAGAAAGAGCTTCCTTGTGATGGTTTATTTCAGGAGCAGATGGGCTAAAGTGGACATAACGTATGTTAAAGACACTTTTTTAAAGACTTCACTGTTTTTGACAAAGTCGGCATCTTTGAACTGTTACCTGTAATTTAGGACCACTCAAAAAGGTACGTCTAAACATTAGGTTTTTTGATCATATATATAAACAGCTAGAAATATTTTTCACACAATAAATATTGAAATGGTTTGTTTATTTCGATCTTTATTTAGATTATCAGAGTTTTAAACCTTAAATTGCAATGGTTTGTATTTTTATGAGGGATTTTCATAATATTGAAAGTCTGGGACAAGTCTAAAACAGTCAAATCTATACATAAGAGATCATTGAAAAGTACCAAAAATAAATGATGAAGAACTCGTGAAAACGTTCCAGTTTAAACCATTAGTTTAATCAAAAAGTGAAATCTGTTTGTTTTAATAAAATAATCCACTAGGACATAAAAGTGCATGAAGCTAAATGCACACCCATATGTTTTCAATGATATTAATTGTATTTGTGATGGTTGTGCATTATATATGTAAGGATTTTGCAGCTTGTGAGGACAGGTGTGCCATAACTTTGCTAAGACATTTCTAAGACAAAACTTTAGCCTGGCAGACCAAAAAATGGGCAAAAAAAATGCCATTGACTTACATTGAAAGAGTGACCCAAGCCATATCTTGAGACTTGAATATCATAGAGAAATGGAGGTGACCTCTTTTGACTTAAGCCCACTCAAAACACCTTAACGACGCACTAGCCGCCACCCACAGCACCCTCCAGAGTTTTGCACGAGCAAGCACCACTCATATTTTCTTTGATGCTTATGTAGATGGTTGATTTTAACATGTGAGAGCATTATTCAAGAGTTTAAAGACTGACTTCATTATGAGTAAGGGCTGCTTTTAGGAAACACTTCGTCAGATTGCACTTGCACCAGAGGAGTTCCTTTACCATGGACTCTGGGGAACAGAAGATAAATCAGTAATGCTTGGCAATGTTACAGCACTTTGATGTCCACTGTGACCTTGATTATTTCAAGATTTAAATCCGCCTGTGTGACTTAATATGCTCCCTGATCTTTGATGAGAACTGTCTAAACATTTTAGTTTGAGGTGGACATGAAGTCTACTGCAGACATGTTACTCTCATGTGAGAAACGAGAGAGGTAATAGAAAAAAGTCCAGAATGCTTTGGACTGTGGAAGAACATTACAAATAATGTTGGAATTTGACTCAATAAGTTATATTAATGTTTGACTGTACAACTTACAAAGTAGCAATGAAAGCATACAGTGACCATGGCAACTCCAAAAAGAGAAATTCAAGGCCATAAAAATAACAGTAACCAAAACAGTAGTCCATATGACTCATGCACTACTGTATATCCCAAGTCTTCTGAAGACAAATGAAAACATTGTGTGAGGAACAGACAGAATTCGCTTAAAATGTTCACCTCAAATCTCATTGGCTCTTTTGCATATTGAAATAGCGATAGTGACAACAGAACACAACACAGCTGCACACAAAACAGAGGACAGAACTTACAAAACATGTCTGAAGTTTTTGTAGTTAAAGAATTGATGCATTTCTATGCCCAGCCTTATTTTTGTGATAGTTTTTGTAGTTGAAGAATTGATGCATTTCTATGCCCAGCCTTATTTTTGTGATAGTTTTTGTAGTTAAAGAATTGATGCATTTCTATGCCCAGCCTTATTTTTGTGATAGTTTTTGTAGTTGAAGAATTGATGCATTTCTATGCCCAGCCTTATTTTTGTGATAGTTTTTATAGTTGAAGAGTTTATGCATTTCTATGCCCAGCCTTATTTTTGTGATAGTTTTTATAGTTGAAGAGTTTATGCATTTCTATGCCCAGCCTTATTTTTGTGATAGTTTTTATAGTTGAAGAGTTTATGCATTTCTATGCCCAGCCTTATTTTTGTGATAGTTTTTATAGTTGAAGAGTTTATGCATTTCTATGCCCAGCCTTATTTTTGTGATAGTTTTTATAGTTGAAGAGTTTATGCATTTCTATGCCCAGCCTTATTTTTGTGATAGTTTTTGTAGTTGAAGAATTGATGCATTTCTATGCCCAACCTTATTTTTGTGATAGTTTTTGTAGTTGAAGAATTTACGCATTTCTATGCCCAGCCTTATTTTTGTGATAGTTTTTATAGTTGAAGGATTGATGCATTTCTATGCCCAGCCTTATTTTTGTGAAAGTTTTTGGACCGGTGCCACTTCACAGTGAATGGATTTACCTGCAGGATGCCGAAAATAGAAAACAAGCAATCGATAGTATACATTTTATCACGTGTCGTTTGCCATCAGGTTTGGACACGTGTGACGGTGGCTGCCTGTAGGTCAACAGTTTCAATAAATAATACATTAGATTTTGGTTTGTTTCTCACCAAATCTTATCATATGCCTTCATAACAATCACAAGTCTCATGGAATAATTTATTAGACTTTTGAATTATACTTTTGTGTTCTTTTGAAGCTTGAAGAGGTGGTCACCATAAACTGCCATTGTATGACATCACTGAGCACAAAAGGTTTTCACAATTACCTGTTTGTTTTAAGAAAAATAAAGGGTCATATAAGGTTATAACAACACAGGGGTGAGTAAACAATGACTCAATTTTCATTTTTGGGTGAACTATCCCTTTAAAGAACTAATTAAACAATAATGTTATCTGTATTATCATAGTATTTGGATATTTACACAAGTAACTGTTTTAGAACAAAAGTACACAGATATTTTTCTCTGTCGATATGGACGGTGGAAATTAAACATTTCATGCCACCAAATATTCCTATTTAAGAACAATAAGAGGCATTTACTGTATGTCATGTTGAGCAAATTATTTATTAAAATCAATTTAAAAGTTTGCTTTAACTTAGTTAAAAAATGTTCACTGCTTTCTAAAATGTGCTCAACTATACACTGACTCAAACATCAACAATTAAGTACTGTTTACTGGAGACTATTGAAAATATTGTCTGATTTCTTACATGCCCCTCTCTCTCTTTCCCACTGGAATGATTAGCCAAATATTTCCCTTGAATCATCGGCCGCAGTTAGTGTCTGTGTCACTGCTCATCTCACAGCTAGTGATAAGACACGACCCATGACATCAGCTCTAATTCAGCACCGCAGTGTGAGAAACAACAACATCTACTTCTACCGTCGGTCCTCACCATCGTTATACCAACAAAACACATACTGTTTGTTCAGTTGATTTAGTTCATTTATGTGTTTTGGTTATTTTAACTTAAAAAGCACATTGGACATATTAAACCCAACAATATCACCATGGGTTTTGAATATGTACCACAGTATTACCATGGTTTTTGGGACACGTAATTTGGTAGCTCTAAAAGTACCAAGGTATTTGGTCTTGTAATATGGTATAAATAAAAAGTATCATGATATTACTGAGGTTTCTAGACATGTACCATGGCATATTTAAAAAGTACCATGATATTACCGGGGTATTTGGACACATACCATGGTATTACCCTGATTTTTAGGCAGGTACCATGGTATATGTAAAACGTACCATTATAATACCATGATTTTTGACTGTGTAAAATGGTATTATCATGATTTTGGGTCACATAATTTGATAACTGAATAAAGTACCATGGTATTACCATAGTAATTGGACATGTATCATGAAATTACCAATGTTAATACCTTGGTATTAATTGAAAAGTATCATGGTATTCCCATGGTTTTGGGACACTTACTATGGGACATGTATTTTTGGGACATTTATCATCGTATTACCATTCTTTTTGGACAGTTACCATGTTATGAATAATGGTATCACCATTCTTTGAAGTACCTTGGAGTATTTGTACATGGTTATCATGCAGTACCATGAGTGATGGTGGTGTAGTGGTCTAATGCACATAACTGGTAAACTGGTAATCAGAAGGTCGCTGGTTCAATGCCCACAGCCACCACCATTGTGTCCTTGAGCAAGTCACTTAACTCCAGGTTGCTCCGGGGGATTGTCCCTGTAGTAAGTGCACTGTAAGTCGCTTTGGATAAAAGCGTCTGCCAAATGCATAAATGTAAATGTACCATATGTATTACTGTCAGATACCATGGTATAGACACATTTTGTAACAGTAGTAATTTTATTTTATTGTTATACAACAGCTTTTTTCCTATTTGGAGGCTAAGTATCTATGAACAGGAATATGTTTTTTGATCATAGCATGTATAAATCTGCATATATACCACTATAAACACACAAAGTAAGGTGTTCATTTATTAGAGGAATTTTCAGTTGTGTTTCCACACATCAACAGAAACCTGATTTCAGCCATGTGTGAACTGTTAAGCTCTTCACCTGTTAGCACTTGAGGCTGTATAGCATCCGTCTGCACTCCTACAGGGAGGGTGTGTTTCTCTAAAAGTGTCACAGCCGTGGGATGCAGAATTAACATTATATCATTACAGCCAAAGTCTCTGGTGAAGTCATCTCTGTACTGCAGCCCACACCTATTGTCAGAGAAGACTTCGGCAGTGAGCCAAACGCATTACTGCAGACACCGAGAGATCTGGAGTCTCTGATGGCTTCACGCTTTCCCTCTAGATCTCTTCCAGATCAACGAGCAGAACTCGTAGATTTCATTTTCTGATGGATTCCTTTTGACATCCTACTAATATGGACAGTTGCTCACAGGTTGTTTAATGAAAGCTCAGGAGACATGATGAAGTTCTCACCGAGACCATTGTGGACATACACGTCTCTTGAAGAAAAGCATGTGAGATCACCGCAGTCCTTTTTCCCCAGAAGAACCATCTGAGAAGCAGGAGACTTAAGCGAATGTCTCCTTTCACTTGCCATTTAATCACATTGTGGTCTCGGAGAAACAATTAAAATGCTAAAGTGTCTTTACTTTGTCCTACTTTTACAGTACGAGAGCAATGACATCATCTTCCTCCCATCAGAAAGGCATGTGTTCATCTGGTCTGAGGTCATGCGTCCACTCCAGAGCAGAACCATGTGGCGATAATAAAATATGCTTTTCAGTTACATTTATTCAATCACAACCAGGCAGCACCAAAGAGAATACAGTTATATAACTGACTCTCAAAGTGCGTATGAAAGTAACACTGAGGTTATTACAAATCATATTTCTCATTCTAGGTCAGCAGATGTGAAGGAGCCATTTGAGCAATGGAAAATATGTTCTAGATAGCAAAGTTGTTCCTCAGAAAAGCCACATCACACTGATACAGTCTTTGCTGACTGCACCGCTTGCATCTACCAAAGAAAATTGCATATTGGATTTTTACATGTTCAGAAGAAAATCGGAGACGTTATTGCCGCCATGAGGGTGTTGTGGGTGGTTGCTTTGGAGTTCGGAGTGGTTGTTAGCACATTGCTATCTGATTGCTAGAGATTTCTGGATGGTTGCTTGGTGGTTACTTATACTGGCCCAAGTCAGAAAAGCCCATCCCCAAGTCTCTGTGATATTCTGGTTCTAACTCTCTGGTTTTTTGTTTTGTCGTTTTAGCATTTTCCAGGTTAAAATTGTACATCAGATCACATCTCCTCAACAAGCCGCATGATTTTAGGTATCATTGCAACAGACTTTAATACTTAGGTGTTTGTTGAAAGCCCTAATCCTATTTATATGTTAATAGTAAGCAATGGGTTGCTTAAAAAAACATCACTGTTAAATTAATATTGCACTTTTGAACAATGAGGATTCTGGGTCATGGACAAACAAGCCTGTGTGAAATGATAAATATGAAAAATCTTTTAAAAATCGAGTTTAAAGCACACGTGCCAAGTTAATTTAAAGGGGCAGTTCACACAAAAATGAAAATTCTCTCATCATTTACTCACCCTCATACCATCCATGATGTGCATGACTTTCTCTCTTCAGCTGAACACAAACAGAGATTTGTAGAAGAATATCTCAGCTCCCTAATGCAAGTGAAAAGTGACAAAAACTTTGAAGCTCCAAAAAGCACATAAAGGGAGAATAAAAGTAATCCAGAAGACTCTAAAGGGTTTGATCCATGTCTTCTGAAGCGATTCAATCAGTTTTGCGTGAGCGAATCTCCTTGGCGATTATGATTTCAAGCTTGATTCCAATTCCTTGCGCTATCTAGCCTCTGCACAAGCGTCAAGCACTAGGAAGTGTAATCAAGCTTGAAATCATGATTGTGCCTAGAGACTGCAATGGCAAGGTATTCAGTGAAACATTTGTTACATTTTGGTCTGTTCTTATCCAAAAACGATTGGCATGCTTCAGAAGAAATGGATTAAACCACTGGCGTCGTATGAATTACTTCTATGCTGCCTTTTTGTGCTTTTTGGAGCTTAAACGATTTAGTCACCATTCACTACTACTACCATTGAACTACAGAGGTGAGATATTCTTCTAAAAATCTTTGTTTGTGTTCAGCTGATGAAAAAATGTCACACATATCTGGTATGACATGAGGGTGAGTAAATGATGAGATCATTTTCATTTTTGGGTGAACTGCCCCTTTAAACTAACTTGGCACATGTGTTTTAAACTAGATTTTTTAAAGATTTCTCATATGTATCACCCAGAATCCACATTGCTTAAAATATGCAATATATATTTAACAGTGATCGAGTCTGGTTCATCCTTGGGAGCAATTTCCAAACGCCTGAAGATACCACGTTTATCTGTACAAACAATAGTACGCAAGTATAAACACCATGTGACCACACAGCCATCATACCGCTCAGGAAGGAGACGCTCCTAGACCTAGAAATTAATGTAGTTTGCTGCGAAAAGTGCAAATCAATCCCAGAACTACAGCATAGAACCTTGTGAAGATGC
Source organism: Xyrauchen texanus (assembly GCF_025860055.1). Lineage (NCBI taxonomy): Eukaryota > Metazoa > Chordata > Actinopteri > Cypriniformes > Catostomidae > Xyrauchen > Xyrauchen texanus. The sequence goes on from NC_068303.1 coordinate 3,290,658, forward strand.
TGGAGGAAACTGACAGACAAGTATCTATATCCACAGTAAAACAAGTCCTATATCATCATAACCTGAAAGGCTTCTCAGCAAGGAAGAAGCCGCTGCTCCAAAACCACCATAAATAAGCCAGACTACAGTTTGCAAGTGCACATGGAGACAAAGATCTTACTATTGGAGAAATGTCCTCTGGTCTGATGAGACAAAAATGTAACTGTTTGGCCATAATAGTCATCGTTATGTTTGGAGGAAAAAGGGTGAGGCTTGCAAGCCGAAGAACACCGTCCCAACCGTGAGGCATGGGAAGGCGGTAGCATCATATTGCGGGGGTGCTTTGCTGCAGGAGGGACTGGTGCACTTCACAAAATAGATGGCATCATGAGGAAGGACATCAGGTTGATATATTGAAGCAACATCTCAAGACATCAGCCAGGATGTTAAAGCTCAGTTGCAAATGGGTCTTCCAAATGGACAATGACCCCAAGCATGCGTAACAAGTCAGCTATATGCCAAAGGCAGGGCTGGACTGGGAAGAGAAATCGGCCCTGGATTTAACATTGCAACTGGCCCAAAAGTTGTTGAGCAGGGGGTGGGGGAAGTTGTGTTTTGTGGTCTGTTCTGCATAATGCGGCGGCTCGTTTTTGCTAATCGCAGCCCATTAGGCACATTTCGCGGACGCACCACCGGTCCGCTCGGTTCTCCCACTGGCCAGTCCGCCCATAATCAGCCCCAAAGTGCATCGGCCAGATAATGCCAGATTGCCAGTCCACCTCTGGCCAAAGGGAACAGCGAAACACACTGCCACAACCCCACCAGCGCAAAATATGAGTGCCATGTCACTGACCCTTGTAAACCAAGAATGATCAGCCATTATATATAGTTAAAGATATAGTTCACCCAAAAATGAAAAACTTGCATTGTATGGATTTTCAGAGCTGAGATATTCTTCTAAAAATCTTCAATTGTGTTCAGCAGAACAAAGAAAGCCATACACATCTGGGATGGCATGAGGGGGAGTGGATGATAAGAGAATTTTCATTTTTGGGTGAACTATCCCTTTAAGGTCTCTGTTCCAATTGAAGTACTTAGTTACGTAGTTAAAACTTAATTTAAAGGCAGTGGTGTGACCATTGCACTGTTGTGGAGTACAGTACGAGAGACTCTCTTTTGAACTCTCGCCTAAAACGTCTCTCGTTTTTCATCAGGTGCCATTTTAAACTAGGCTTCAGTTTATGATTCCTATTTTTATGTGTCCTCTCTCTACCTCTCTCTCTCTTGCACGCTCTCGCTCTTTCCCATTTAGGGGGACACATTTATTAGATTAAGGGTGTAGACCTTCAACAGAAAAGCATTGTAATGGTAGCACTGGGCTACTACTCAGAATCGAAATGCTTGTTGAATGACAAATCGCTGGAATTCTGTACGAATTTGGGTACTTCCTTTCCAATATGATAGACAGACAGCCAGACAGACGTTAATTAAACACATTAATAAGCGAGGTAAATCCCTGTGGAATTAAAACTTAAATTATATCAAACAAACTCCATCAGAAATGTGACTTGTTTCTTCTTGTCTCATCTATCTCTCTCTCTATCTCACTGGGAGTACAGATGTCTTCCCAGATATACAAATAGTTCTTATGAGCTGAAATTATTGCCGCATGATGAGTTTAATTTTGGCATTCATATTATCAACACTAATGCAATGCTTCAGTGCCTGCCAGATAGAATCCCTAAATGTGAGTTTCTCTGCCCTTATTTAGTCAAAATGTAGTTTTATTCGCATGGCTGAATAAAATTCTGTTTCAAAAAAAGCTTTTTCCTCAAGGACTGGAGACAGGGGAAAATAGAGCCCTCCAAACATTAGCCACTGGTAAATAGTGTATTTACTGTACTGTAATATATCAGAATATCTCCAATTTTTATGTTGATAAATGTTGATATGTTGATTTTATTTTATATCAGAATACAGGGCTATGTTTTTGTTACATCATATTACCAGCAGTGGCTAACTGGATCTTGTAATGTTAATTACATTAAATTAATTTGGGGTTGTGGGCTTGTGAAAATGTCACGAGTAGAACGTTATTTCATTAACGTTCTTACAATGTTTTCCAAACTGTACACTGTAGTTGTGGGGAATGTGAAAATGTCCAGTATTCTTAATATAATTTGAATGTTATTTAAAGGTTTGCATGAAGCATTAATGAAAATGTGAAAACTTCCCAAAAGGTTTGTTTGACAACTTTTCCGTTTTCACTCAAAGAAAACAAAGTATCATGACAAAAATGTCGTTTAAAGAGCGTACGGACAATGTTACACTATGACATTTTTCTTCTAAAGTTGCGAGAACTTTGGGCTGTCAATCCATTAAAATATTTAATCGAATTAATTACATGGTGTCCCGATTAATTAATTGCAATTAATTGTATTTAATCGCATATACAAATATTTGCTGCGAAAGCCCCTCATAAAACAATAATTAAATATATAAAGATGAAATAATTTATCTTTAGTTATCTTTAAATATTTAACAATTATATATATATATATATATATATATATATATATATATATATATATATATATATATATATATATATATATCAGTTGGAGATTTAATATGAGGGCTTGTTTAAGGACCCGTCAATGTACAGCTGCGTCAGACATGCTTGTGTAGCTTCTCTGGTGTGTTGCGTCATAAACGTAAAATTTTTCGGTCACTGTGTCAAGTCAAATATAGTTTAATACTCAATCTTTAAACACATCCTGAGATCCCTTAAAGATCGTATTTGCGCTCCATCAAGTGTTTTGAAAGCAAGAACATAACACATGTGTGTGTTGTTCTGCCTACTGAAGTGTTTCCTCACTGTATAAAATGTGCGTTGCCACACAGCTGAAGTTTCATTTACTGCCCTCTGGAGTAAACAGGTGGTACTACATGCTTGCATTTCTCAGGAATCTTCCTTATTATAGTCTGGAGTTATTGCGATTAATTGCATACATTTTTTTAACGCGTTCTTTTTTTATCAAATTAATTGCACTGAATTAACACGTTAAATCGACAGCCCTACTAATAATGTTTTGATGATGTATCATTAACATTATTTTAAAACTTTTGTTCCCAACCGTTAAATAACTTTAGACATAGTTGTTGGAACGTTCCTTGAATGTGGGTAATATTTTTTTTAAAGAATGCAAAACAAACTTAATGGTCTTTAAAATAGGCTTCATCTACTTTATGACAAATAGAAAATAGTATAATTTTTTTCTCAATATTGTGGTTTGAAAGTTAAGGTGACAATGCTTGGTTTGGCATGTGCCAACTTTTGTGATCCCAAATTAGCCATACAGTTATGCCAATGTGCCAGTATTTGAGCGTGTGCCTATGTGTGTGTGTGTGTTAGTTTGTCAAGCTGTTGCAGTATCCACCACTAAAAATAAACGAAGTGCTAACGATGCTCACCATCCTCCGCTGAAAATACCCCAAGAATCTGAGGAATTAACTATCACTGCAAGTTACTGCCGTTCATTTACAGCAATTCGTCAATCTTAATTTCTCTAGAGACTTACATGTAACAGAACCTGTAGCTGTGAAGTTAATCATCCAATAGATAGATAAAGTGTTCCTGGTGTCCCCGGTGCACATGTGTGGACTTCTCTATAAATACCATTCAATTTCAGCACTGAGCAGCTGTGTGGAGCGCACAGGGAGCTCTTGAGAAGTGATGTAGATATTCTCGGTTTATGTTGAAGATAAACCTTCATTTATATGCACCCAGCTGCCTCAGCCACTAATAATAACCAAGCTAAGGTCACCCAAAAACTGTCAGGCATTATCATGTTCCTATAATTGCACCCTTTCTCAAATTAGAGCACTGCGGTTTGAGAAAAATAGAATAAAAGCTTCAACTTGCATCTTGGATGTTGGATGAACAGTGCCGCTGTGTCAACAGTTACAGTCTTACTTTAGATTTTGTTATAGCTGACAGGATGACTGTCACTTTGTGTGTATACATGTATTTCTGCTATTTTGGGCTGTGATTAAATGTCATAACAGAGGAGAATGGCTTGCACAGTAAATCAAAGTCACAATCAAAATGAAAACACGTCCATGGCAGCAACGATGCAATGCTTTGCTATTTATAATGTAAGCACTAAAGATCAGCTGCCAGGGTTTTCCCATCTTTGGTTAAATAGTGGTTTCATCAGATTTACAAGATCGCAAAGCATCTGGATAACACCGTGACCCCTTTCCAGGGGCATGAGACTATGTCAAGCATCACTATTACAATACTATTTCTCATACTTCAAGTTAGGGTTTTGATCTAAGCCCTAAACCTAAGTAGTATACTTGGGAACGCAAACTTGCACCGCTTACAGACATGCATGATACTTCCATTCATGTGGCTTGTTGACATAAGATGTGATGTTTCTTTTTTAAGCCATCGGATATAAGATTTTTGCCCGGTGGATGATAAAATGGGTGACCTGACTCATATCAAACGATTAGAATAGAGACTTGAGAGTGGGCTCCTTGCAGCCACCAAGAACAAGGTATCAACCACTTAGCAACAACCTAGCAATCACCCAGTACACCCAAGCAAGCATATATTAATGTGCTAAAAACCTCTCAGAACACCAGCAGCAGTTTGATGGCTTCAGAGTTAAGAGACGTGTACTAAAAGCCAGAAAAGTCCAGTTTTGGTCTTTAAAAATCACATACCAAAGGCTCTTTTCTATGTGCACTATCTGTGGGTGTATGTGCGCTATCTGTGGGTGTATGTGCGCAAACTGTGGGTGTATGTGCGCTATCTGTGGGTGTATGTGCGCAATCTGTGGGTGTATGTGCGCAATCTGTGGGTGTGTGTGCGCAATCTGTGGGTGTGTGTGCGCTCTCTGTGGGTGTGTGTGCGCTCTCTGTGGGTGTGTGTGCACTATCTTTGTATGTATGTGCGCTATCTGTGGGTGTATGTGCGCAATCTGTGGGTGTGTGTGCGCACTCTGTGGGTGTGTGTGCACTCTCTGTGGGTGTGTGTGCGCTCTCTGTGGGTGTGTGTGCACTATCTTTGTATGTATGTGCGCAAACTGTGGGTGTATGTGCACAACTGTGGGTGTATGTGCACAACTGTGGGTGTATGTGCGCTATCTGTGGGTGTATGTGCGCTATCTGTGGGTGTATGTGCGCAAACTGTGGGTGTATGTGCGCAACTGTGGGTGTATGTGCGCAAACTGTGGGTGTATGTGCACAACTGTGGGTGTATGTGCACAACTGTGGGTGTATGTGCACTATCTGTGGGTGTATGTGTGCTATCTGTGGGTGTATGTGCACAACTGTGGGTGTATGTGCACTATCTGTGGGTGTATGTGTGCTATCTGTGGGTGTATGTGCGCAACTGTGGGTGTATGTGCGCTATCTGTGGGTGTATGTGCGCAACTGTGGGTGTATGTGCGCTATCTGTGGGTGTATGTGCACTATCTGTGCGTGTATGTGCGCTATCTGTGGGTGTATGTGCGCAACTGTGGGTGTATGTGCGCTATCTGTGCATGTATGTGCACTATCTGTGGGTGTATGTGCACAAACTGTGGGTTTGTTTTTTCAAAACCCAAACCGACCGGTAGAAGTGAAGCGTGTTCCAGTACAATCACTGTTAATACTAGCCATGATTTGTGTGTCAGTAGATGAAAATTATTACTAAAACTTACATTCTCATCATAATTTAATGGAGCCTACATACATATCCTGACAAGAACCACATTTTCCATGCGTATAAAAGGAGCATGTCACTAGAAATATGCCTGATATTCAAGGACGCAGTTGAAGCACAAAAGATAGTGAGTCCATATTTTACAATATAATTATAAGTTATGACGAATGCACTGGTTTTTAAACATTCACTGCCTTTTGTTTCGTATAAAGTTTAAAGTTATGATGAGAATATGGACCTTGTGAGATGTGTGATATTATGAGAGATCATCCTCTGACAACAGATGTGACTGTAACGGGTCAGACAGGTTCAATGTGAGATAATTCGGGAGGCAGTTCATACACTGTTTATCAAAAATCTGTTGTAATAGATGAGCTCAGGGATTACATAAAGATCTCTCTCTCTCTCTCTCTCTCTCTCTCTCTCTCTCTCTCAGGGAAATCCCCCTCTTAAAATCTGCATGGGAACATGAGAAACAAGGCAATCGCAGATTAGGACAAACTAGATATTCAACCATTACTCACAGCTCAAGACGGCACACCTTTGTATAAGCCTCTTTTATATTAACAATTTAAAAATCACTGTATGACAGACAAAAATGTGTCATTAATATTGTTGTAAAAGCACCAAATAGTTCACCCAAAAATGAAAATTCCCCCATATACAACACTCAACAGAACACAAACGAAGATTTTTAGAAGGGTATTTCAGCTCTGTTGTTCCATACAATGCAAGTGAATGGTGTCCAGAACTTTGAAGCTCCAAAAAGCACATAAATGCAGCATAAAAGTAACCAATACAACTCCATTGGTTTAATCAATGTCTTCAGAAGTGATATGATAGGTGTGGGTGTGAAGCAGATCAATTTTTATGTTATTTTTCACTATAAATCTCCACTTTCACTTGCACATTCTTCTTCTTTTCTTTTTGGTGATTCACATTCTTCATGTATATCACCCCCTACTAAGCAGGGAGAAGAATTGATAGTAAAAAAAGGACTTAAATATTGTTTCTCACACACACCTATATCATCACACCATAACTCCAGAAGACATGGATTAAACCACTGGAGTCATGTGGATTGCTTATATGCTGCCTTTATATGCTTTTTAAGCTTCAAAGTTCTTGCCAAGATTCATTGCATTGTCTGGTCCTACAGAGTTGAGATATTCTATATGTTCAGCAGAAGACAGTCATACACATCTCGGATGGCATGAAAAAAGAGTAAATGACGAAGATACATTTCTTTTTTTAGGTGAACTATCCCTTAAGCTGCGTTATTGTATGACCTAAAGTTGAGTCCATTCAGTTAAAATTAAGTAGAAACAACATCATTCAAGTGTAGTTGCATCTAGTTACCTTAACTTAAATAGTTAAGTTTATTCTATAATGATCACCAAGTTAAGTTATCACCAAATTTTCCCCCCAATTTGGAACGCCCAATTCCCAATGTGCTCTAAGTCCTCGTGGTGGCGTAGTGATTCGCCTCAATCCGGGTGGCGGAGGATGAATTTCAGACCGTCAATCCGTGCATCTTATCACGTGGCTTGTTGAGCGCGCTACCAAGGAGACCTAGGGCGTGTGGAGGCTTCACGCTATTCTCCGCGGCATCCCGCACAACTCACCACGTGCCCCACCGAGAACGAACCACATTATAGTGACCACGAGGAGGTTACCCCATGTGGCTCTACCCTCCCTAGCAACCGGGCCAATGTGGTTGCTTAGGAGACCTGGCTGGAGTCACTCAGCACACCCTGGAATCAAACTCACGACTCCAGGGGTGATAGTCAGCGTCTATATTTGCTGAACTAACCAGGCCCCCACCCTAAAAATACAATTATTATGTTTCTGCTCCAATCCATTAAGTGATTAAAAATGATGGAGCAGGTCACATTTTATTGTCTTATAAAGCATGACGTGCTCTGTGATGTTGTCTCAGGTGTATCTGTAGGTGACGCTCATCACACTGTTGTTTTCACATCCAGGTAAAGATGAGGTCCAGGACCAGCGATACGGAGGGGCCAGAGAACAGACCACTCAAACCACTCGCTAAAATCCACAACATAGAGAAGGAAGGAAGCATACAGGATCTGATGAAGAAGAAAAGCAAATCTCAGAAGGAGAAAGAGACCAGTGAAGAGAAGCTTAATGTGTCTGGACCTTTGAAGAGTCCGCAGAACCCTCATGAAATACAGCAGAGAAAAGCTGGACTGATGGATCTGTCTAAAGAAGATCTCGTTCATCTACTGGGAGTCATGGAGGGAGAAGTTCAGGTGAGACCTTCTACAGTGACTACACATTGTCATTAATGTTGTGGTTTCTAGTGTCTGCCAAAATACCAGTTTTAACTTTGTCAAATTAAATAAAGGCAGAAATGTGAACCTTATAATTTATTCAAGCACTTACATTAATTCTTTTGTAAACATTTGTGTATTATTTGAGCTGTGAAGTTGTTTAAATCATAATTTTTCAGTTGTTTTGGGGTTTTAGGGTTTGTTGACATGAAATCATCATGGCAACATGTTGTAAAATTGGATATAAATTTACACAGAATAGGTTATTCATTTTAATTGATTTTATCACACTGAAAATCATATTATTAATATCTTGTGGCGATACTTTTGAAACAGTGATTGTCTTAATGTTTACATGTTGGCCCCGTTCACTTCCATTGTAAGGGCCTCACTGAAACTTTTTAAAAGAAAAGGAGGAACGAGTCATACGTATTTTGTGGTATTCAACATTATGCCACAAATGCTGTCGGAATTAAGTTACATACCTCACACACACACACACACACATACACACACACAAACACTCACAGACACACACAAACACTCTCAAACACACACACACACACAAACACTCACACACAAACAAACAGACACACACACACACAGACAGACACACACTCACACAAACAGACACACACACACACAGACACACTCACATAGACAGACACACACACACACATAGACAGACACACACACATAGACAGACACACACACACACACTTGCACGCTCACACACAGACACACAAACACTCACACACAAACAAACAGACACACACACACACACACACACTCACATAGACAGACACACAAACAGACACACACTCACACAGACACACAAACACTCAGACACACTCACACGCCAGCACACACACACAATCACAGACACAAACATATATATATTAATACCACTGTTAATACTGCAAAACTGTGGTGACATTGTATTAGCCATCATTGTAATAAAAAAAATACAAATAAAAAACAAATTGAAATAATCACAAATTCTTAAAGCACCTTACACTGTTTAATAGGACATCCCACATGCATTTGTTTGGATTTTACAGTAGTAACCTTAATTGCTATTTTGGCAGAAAATGTAGCTTCCATATTAAATTCCTGCAAGCGTCCCACCATCATTAATGAATACCATCTTGATTTGTACAGTAACTACCACCTTGATATTCTCATACCAAACTGATGACTCATTATTAACAAAAATAAATAAATAAATATTTTAACATCTATATGAATATGTTTGGGTTACCAAAATGTCATTAGCTGTGTTCACAATAGAATGTGACCATACCCTTGACTTGACCTTTCATTTCTGGTGGACATCTGACCGAAATATAATATAACCCATAATGGATAACATCTCATTATTGACTCATTATTTGAGCAGACAACCAAGAGTCAATGCATTTAATTTAATTAATTTGATCTTACACAGAAATAAAGTTAAAATGCAAAATAACTGTTTTTATTTCTGAGATTAGAACTGGACACCACTGAAGGTCATGATGTGACAACAATGTAGCACACTACTTTTTGAAATGTGCCTTTACAAAAATGTTATACTATATTATATATATATATTATATCATTAGTCGGTTTCAAATTTTCAATGAGGTAGTATACAGTATATGATATTCAGCTAGCTGTTATACTCTATTCTAAACTATTCTGTTCATTAGTGTTCAGATTCAGTGGCTATTAAAGCATACAGCTCCCTCTAGTGGTGTAGAGTGAGAATATCATCTCACCACCCATAAAACATTGGAAACACAATCATCCCTGATTATAAATGCATAACTCAAGGAGTTAAACATTTTTGAAGGGTTGTCAAGCTGCATATATTGCATTTAATTTGTAAATTATATTTATATTATATGCATTTTTATATTGTTTTAGGCGCGTGAAGACATTATCCACATGCTACAGTCTGAGAGAACACGGCCTGAGGTTCTAGAAGCTCATTATGGTTCTGCAGCTCCAATCAAACCTCTTCAAGCTCTGCAGAGAGACAGTCTGATGAAAAGCAATGACATGATGAGAGATGACGTGTATGAGATACCCATGATTGAGGTGAGGAGCGGCAGGGATGAAACATTTGTAAACACAGGTTTGCCTCGAAAAATAAAACAATGAGTTGGACTCATGCAGTACAGTCATAAATTAACATGTTCAAAATTGTTTTTAAGATATTTATTTATTAGCCTAATTTTGTTTTAAAGGTCTCAAACAATAGATTTACATTCCAAGGTCAAAAAAAAAAAACAAAAAAAAACATGTTAATTTGCTCATAATTTAAATGGCAGCATTACCTTTTTTTCCCCAGAGTCAAAAACGACTCGTTCAATGATCCGTTCTAATGGTGCGTTCAACTACAACGTGGAACGAGCGTTTTGCACGGCACGATTACATACAAAGTCACTGCAAAGACGCAAATTCGCGGCGGATGGCGCGAATGAAAACTTGAATTCGTTTAATTCGCGTGTTAAATGGATGAGAAATTGGTTGCAGCGGTGTGTGGGTCCCGGAATCGTATGCCACAACGTCAACGTATCTGGGACTTCCACAACAGTTACAGAGCAGCAATCGTTGTGATATCGGCCATGGTTGAGAGCGGAAAGATACGTTGTCGTAGAAGCCCCTCCTCCTGTCCTTTTCCGGAAGAGAAGGGGGAATACTCGTGGGTTTGCGTTACTCGATTGCGTTAAACAAGCGGTCAAACTCGCTTTGCGTTGTATGTGAACGCACCATAAATCGTTCATTCTAAACTCCGCCTTTCAGAGAGCCTACTCTGCTCTGATTGGTCAGATGTCCCAGTCTGTTGTGATTGGTCTACCGCTTAATGTAGTGTTTGAGGGTGGGTCAAAGCTGTTCGCTAGCAGCCAATGAAGACCAGAGGCGGGTTTTTTGTTAACAAATTACTTCCTGGTTTTTGTTTTTGTTTTTTTCTCTCCTTACCCTGGCAAATTAGTTGTATTTGTGTATCTTTGTCTTTTTTGTTTTCTTTTTTCCAAATTTGCAGACTTTTTTACATGCACAAACAGCTATATAACACTACATGAAAGGTAACATTTGAAAAACCTGTATAGGTGCTCTTTAAGATTCATTTATTTTATGAAATTACTGTACAAAAAATACAGTAACTATTTTTGTCATTTAAACTCTGTATAAAGGAAGCACAACAAATATTACCATTATGTACAAATCCTAGGGCTGTTAATCGATTACATTTTTTAAATCGAATTAATTACTGAATTTTCAGATTAATTAATTGAGATAATCACAATTAATAACACATAACAGTATCAGCTGAAATAGGCCTCAAAATAAAGATAATTTTATTTGTAATAATCAAAATCCAAATGTTTTACAATTTAAATAATATATGCTTTTTTTATTACAGTTATCCACGTTTTGAAACCTTGCACAGAATTGTAACAGTTTTGCAATCAGTTCAGTATATAGTGTCATATGTTGTAGTAAGGTTTTGTTAAATTATAATAATTACTATAATCAATCTTTCTCTAAAGTTGGACCGTTTGGAGGAGAAACAGCGGGAGACATACAGACGAATGCTAGAACAGCTGCTGTTGGCAGAGAAATGCCACAGACGGACAGTTGCAGAACTGGAGGGTGAAAAACGCAAGCACGTCGACTTCATGAACAAAAGTGACGATTTCACCAACCTTCTGGAACAGGAACGAGAGAGGTGAGAAGAGGAGAAATTAATGTGTGAAATTGTGTGTGTGTCCTCATCAAATCACGTTGCATCAGAGCCATGAATTGCACATTGCACATGATTCTATAGGTAACCAAAGGCTGGTTTGCATCACACAATGAGTCCTATAGCGGCAGATGAAGGGATGGCAGCAAGAGCCCTGTCATTAGTGTAGAGGTCTTCTAAGTAAAGCCCTCTGTAGACAAAAACAAACACAGTGAGGCCCTTTAGAACACCAGTGATTAGACCTTCTGTGTTATAAATGGACATGAATAGACTCAACTGAACACTAATGACTTCATAGGGAGCTCCGCAGGTCAACCGTGTCTCAAAGTGTCCTCAAATGAAGGGGTGAGCTTTAATTAATGTGATTAATAGCCAATTAGGTCAGTTTATTTAATAAACGCGTGGCTCTCACAAAGAAACATCATGATAAATTAAGTTCAAAATCAAATTTTCAATATATATAATAGTGATATAATATATTGTATCATGTTATTTAAAGCATAAATTATTCAATATTCAATATATCATATCAATGTATTATGAAAAAATAAATAAAAATAAGAATTGTGTTTTTTTTACAGCATTTATTAATCTTGTTTATTAAGTTAATTGATGTAAATACAATCATTTTTTATTATATGTTAAAAATGAGCCATTTCCAATTTCCTTTAATGAATGTTGTAAAAGTATTGTTCATTGTTAGTTTGCTTTAACTAAAGTACTGTATTTAACTTATATTAATGAATGCAACTTTGTTGTAGTGACAGCAATAAGACAAAGATACTGATAAAGAATATAATGTTTGCCATTTAGAAGTTTATTATGGAGATTTGATATTCATTTCATTCTGTACAGAAGCAAATAAATATATGTCCATTAAAAAAAGTGCAGTTACAGTATAATAAAGTTAAATAATATAGTAAAATAATAACAAAAACACAATTGCATGTATATTTGTTTCAGTTCTGGTTTAATTATGATTAGTATTCTGGTTTTTTGACGTATCAAAAGTGTCATGCATTGGTGGCAGATTGCTGCCATCTGATGGGGAAAAAAGGAATAATCAAATTATATCAAGTTTAAAGGTGCACTCTGTAAATTTAGTCTTTGTGTCATTTTGGACTTATGGTGCAATTACATACAAAGTCAATGCAAAGATGCAAATAGACGCGTAGAGATGCGAAATCACGCCGGGCGACGCGAATGAAGCGAATGGCGCGACTCGACCACGCGAAAACGCCTCAATCGCGTATTCACATATTCGCGAATCTAATTGAAATTTTTCAACTCGAAGGAGAAATTCACTTGACACGTTGTCGCGAAAGTCTATCAGCATTGAGATTGTCCGGATGTCACTGACATGGTGTGTGGGCACCCGGAATTGTACGACACAACGTCATACATGTACAGAGACCGGAGGAAAGCGAGCGAGGAAGTTGAAAATATGCGCGTCTACTTGATTCCTGCTATTGGTTGAACTTTACTATGAACCAAGTCATAGAAGCCCCTCCTCCTGTCCTTTTCTGGAAGAGAAGGGGGAATACTCACGGGTTCCGAGTTTAAACACACATATATAATCCAGCGGTCAAACTCACGCAAGCAAAACAAGGTGAAAATGTTCTTCGTGTTGTATGTGAACGCACCATTACACTGACACCTAGTGGCTTGGATGCTGCATTATTTAAAGGACCCTCTCCATGTAGAAAAAAAACCCTTTTATAAGGTTACTGATATGACTGGAGTCTTCATTTGAATGTAAGTGATCATGATTTTATACATATATTGCAAAATTACAATTCATGTCTTTAGGAGTTCAACTTTTTTAATGAGGAAAAACTGTCCGAGTGCACCTTGAACCACTAACGACTGCAGAGATCCACTCTTCGTGCCTGGTTGTAGAGAAGAGGATTTCTAGACATTTTCACAAGTTATGCATTATGATATGTTTAGACATTATCGAGGACAATTTTTTGAGGAATAATTTAGCATTTTTTGTTTGAAGTATTGTTCTAAAGTGTCAGTTTTTGCAATGGTGCCACATTATAATTATTGTTAATTATTGAGTATGGTGCTACAAAGGAAAGACAGAATGAGCATTTTTCAAACATCAAACATTATAATTCAATAACTCAATAAAATATCAAGAAAAATATCAAGAATAAAAACATCAGTAAGCATAAATGAACAGCAATGGACAGTAATAAATAATTCTGTGTACAAAATTAAGACTTAAAATAAACATTTTGCAATGGCAAAAATTGGGATTTCTTTTTCAAGCATCAAAATTAGTCAGTGAAGTGAAGTAACATTTGAATGTGTGTGTGTGTCTGTGTGTGTGTCTGTGTGTGTGTGTGTGTGTGTGTGTGTGAGTGCAAATGTTCTGCATTGTGAAAGTGTTACAGTCTCACCCCTATATTGTGTGTGAGTGTTTGTTCTGCATTGCGGCTGATTTATGTAGTTTATTTGACACATTAAAAAAAAAGCTCTGTGTTTTAGTCTCTCCCATTCATTTACTATGGTGGGTCAAAAATGACCCAGAACACCACAAGTGTTACCTTTTTTCACGTCCATAAACTCATCGAATTTGGTCCAATTTTGTTTGTGTGTGTGTGTGTGTGTGTGCATGCAGATGGCAAATGTAGGAAAGTAATCAAAACTTGGCCCACTCGAGATGAGCGATACTGTTTTTTATTAAAGAAACAAAATTAAAATTGGTCAAAAATGACCCGAACACCACATGAGTGTTAGTTTATTGTACTGCATTTTTAAACCCAAGCTTATTTGTGTGATGAACCATCAGAATGTATTTTTTTTTTATTATTATGTTATATGAAAAATATAATTATAAATATGAAAACATGAGAAATGTGGAATAATCTTTACACTATATATTTTTGAAATGGCACCATTCAGAATCCCTTCCTTGCAGTTATCACGATCATCTCCAGCCCGTGTGTGCGCACATTCCTCCATGATTCTCTCATTTTAGAGATTCACAGCATGCGAGGTCACGCCAGCATCACGCCACCTGCGAATCAGCCCTAAGCAACAGCAGGGAATCCCTCCAGGAATATAAAACTGCTGTATGTATTTACATTTATGCATTTGGCAGACACTTTTATCCAAAGCGACTTACAGTGCCCTTATTACAGGGACAATCCTCCTGGAGCAACCTGGAGTTAAGTGCCTTGCTCAAGGACACAATGGTGGTGGCTGTGGGGATCGAACCAGTGACCTTCTGTTTAGCAGTGCAGTGCTTTAGCCCACTACGCCACCACCACTCACAGTAGCACTGACAATACTGTAGGTACCAAATGATGATGTCGTTCTATCACCATTCACATGATTTATGATTTACAAGCTTTTCTTTCCATGTGCCACAGCAGATCTGATGACAACAAGAGACATGTTCAGAAGAATTTCCCAGCTGTCATCAAACTCTGAGCATGCCAACCATATCAGAAATATACAAAAATGAAATTATTTGGTCTATTTTCAAATATTTTTTATTTAATTAGCAGTACCCTACACTTTACCATCAGCCAAACAGTTTATACACATTTTTATTAAAGAGCATAATCTGTCTGTGTCCTCTTAAGTTTCTATATTTCCATTTATTTCTGTATTTTTTGTGCAATTTGCTTCCTCTGTACATTTCTGAGTGACAGGACTATAGCTTACCCGAGTAGAGAGAGAGAGAGAGAGAGAGAGAGAGAGAGAGAGAGAGAAAGACTATGACATTGTTCTCACAAAACAAAACTTCTCCCTCGCATTGTTGTCCGTTACCATGGTAACACTGGATTGCAAGTGAGAGAGGAAGTAATTGGGTCATTTTGGACACTTTAATTATGTGTATTGGAAAGACGACCCTTGAAATGATACTTGACATTTAGTGCATTGGCCAGTAGTCTAATTGACTGTTTCCTAAAACAATGTCTTGAATTCAGTCTCTGAAAAGAAAAGGAGAGGAAAGCTGAGAAAGAGTGTATGAAAAGCTCTCTTTTGGCTCCTCCTTTTTTGCTCAAACAAGGGCAGAACAGTTTTGTGTTGGAGGATGATATCAGTAGTAAGTGGGGCAGTACTGTTTCACACCACATTCATCTTTCACTGGTGACTGGATGATATGTTTGGAATGGGATGGCTAATCCAGCTAAACTTTCAGTGATGCTGTGAGCATCTCTGCAGACTAACTTAAGCTGTGCACTTCAAACCACGTTAGGCATGGACCTACCTGGACTGTTTCCCAGCTAGACGGTGAGTTTGAAAATAGTTTGAAGTGAACGCAAATGGGGAAAGGTTAACCGACAGGCTCATTCTTGATTGTGCTGCAAGAAACTTGCATTTGCAATAGTGTGTAAGTCATGTAAAATTTCTCAACTGTGCATGATTAAAAGTGTTTATGGAATTTAAACTCTTTGCAGAGTCTGGCTCTTATTTTGCAAAGGACATGTTGCTTTGAGACTCCCACAGATCTAGATCAGTGTAAGCATTCACCAGCATCATTGGCTTTTCTTCAAGTGTCCTTCTTGGCACAAATTCAACTCTTAGTGGACTTTTTGCCATGTGGAAACTTTTCCCCGTTGACGTGCCAAGCTGCTCGTAAGCTATTAAAACGCTGTGCTCATGCAAGCGTGAAATGCGCCGTAACTACTGTCAGAGAAAATCACAGAAGTGTCCAGGCACTGATGCGACCCCTTTCTTTGTTCTCCCAACTATCATGCTTGTCTTCTCATTTTATAATATGGTTATTCACATAACCATATAGTTCTCAATCTGAATCTTTTCATACTTTCCTGGGAAAGCCAAATGTTGTAAACGGCAGTTTCCCCATCACGACAATGAATTTGTCATCGTGTCAAAATGTACATTTTTGTCATTTCTGCTCCAGTACAGCCTCCTAATGAAATTGCAAAACTAATCACTGTTTTTTAAACAAGATTCCAGAAAAATCCCCTTTTCTTTCATTGTTTTTTTTTTACAAATAGAGCCCCTCATTAAAGTCATATCATTGATTAATGCAATGTTGTTGTGTTGGGCTGGATAGTAGGCTTACTTATTGTTAATTCTGCTCATTAATCTGGGATATGAGAAATAACTTTAACATTGAAAACATTACACACATCAGCTTACAGAGTTATTTAATATAATATTCGAACATACTGCATGGTTGTTGATGTTGTTATTTCTTTTTATTGTTACCTATGAAGGAAATGATTTGACCTTTATTGTGAATGGGAATAAACCAGCTTTAATCTCCAATCTTCTTTATTTTCACCAGACTCAAGAGACTGTTGGAACAAGAGAAGGCGTACCAGGCTCGTAAGGACAAGGATCACAGCAAACGTCTTGAGAAAGTTCACGAGGAGCTTGTCAACCTGAAATCATTTGCACTCATGCTGGTGGATGAAAGGCAGCTTCATATTGAGCAGGTTGACCAGCAGAAGCAAAAGATCCAGGGCCTCAACAAGAAGCTTCATGAAAGGGAACAACAGCTTGAGATCGCCAACAGCAAAGCTAAAGAAGACAGCCAAAATATCCAGAGGTTGGAGCTGGACCTAGAGCATAAGACCACCAACTTTGTACAGGAACATGAGGAGATGACCGCCAAACTGGCCAAACAGGATTCTGAGAGCCGACAGCTGCGTCTGAAGCTGGCAAGCCTGTCACGCAGGATTGAGGAGCTGGAGGACACCAATCGTAAACAGCAGAAATGTGAGGAGGACCTGCAAGACCTTCGCGAAAAGATAAGCAGAGGGGAGTGTGGAAACTCCAGCGTTATGGCTGAGCTGGAGAATCTTCGGAAGAGAGTGCTGGAGATGGAGGGCAAAGACGAGGAGATCACGAAAACAGAGGCACAGTGCAAGGAGCTAAAGAGGAGACTTCAAGATGAGGAGAACCATAGTTGTGAGCTGAAACTGGAGGTGGAGAAACTGCAGAAGAGGATGATGAATCTAGAGAAACTGGAGGGAGCTTTTAATGTGAGCAAATCAGAGTGTGCTCAGCTTCACACCAACCTAGAGAGAGAAAGATCCTTGATGAAGAACTTGGTGTGCGAGCTAGAATCAGTTAAAAACCACATAAAAGAACTTGAGTGCTCGGAGACAAGACTGGAAAAGGCTGAGATGAGTGTAAAGGATGACTTGACAAAACTTAAGTCATTCACAGTGATCCTAATGGATGAGAGAAAGAACATGGCGGAACGAATCAAACAGGAGGAGCAGAAAAGTGAAGAAATAAACAATATGTTTAAAGCTGAGCAGTGCAAAGTCATGGTGGTGACGGAAAAGCTAATCGAGGAGAGTAAAAAGCTTCTTAAACTGAAGTCAGAGATGGAGATGAAAGTATCCACCCTAACCAAGGAAAAAGAGGACCTGAAGTCTGAACTTGCAAGTGAAGAAGAGAAAAGGAAGGATCTGAGTGCAAAGATAGGTCAGATGCAAAGTAAAATGGACGAGAAAATGGAGGCAGAATGTGAATCTTCTAGAAACAGTGTTTATATGGACAAGGTTGGATATCCTGATGAGGACAACAAGGTAAAGGAACTCACACGGGAGATCGAGAGACTCAGGAACCGCCTGAAAAAGCTTGAGGTTGTGGAGGGTGATTTGTTGAAGACAGAGGATGAGTATGACCTGCTCGAGAAGAAGTTTAGAACTGAGCAAGACAAAGCCAATGCACTGTCACAGCTTCTGGAGGAAATGAAGATGCAGATCACCAAGAACAAGGCCATAGAAAAAGGAGAGTTGGTAAGCCAAGAAGCTGAGATGAGACTACGTTGCAAGATAGAAGAGGCCAAAACAAGAGATCTTCAGGCCGATGTCCGAGCTCTAAAGGAGAAGATTCATGAGCTCATGAACAAGGAGGATCAGCTGTCACAGCTTCAAGTAGACTACACATTTCTCCAACAGAGGTTTTTTGAAGAGGAGGATAAAAATAAAAACATGAGTCAAGAAGTTCTCAAACTAACCACAGAGCTGGAATCCACTAAACGCTACAGCCGTGCCCTGAGACCCAGCATGAATGGAAGAAGACTTGTGGACGTTCCTGTGGCTTCTACTGCAGTCCAGACTGATGGAGATATCAGTCAGCACATGGAGTACGAGACTCCAGCTGTGTTCATCCAGAAGTCGTTTCTGGAGGAAAATCATATCATGAGCAATTTGAGACAAAAAGGTCTCAAGAAACCAACAGTGCTGGACCGTTATCCACCGGCAGCTGCAGAGTTGGGGATGAGAAAATCATGGAGCCCTTGGATGAAAAAGAAAGATGCCGTAACTATCACACAGGAGCGTCCCTCAGACCAAACAAACCAACAGGTCAATGGAACAACATTGCCATCATCACCAGAACTATCCATGTCTCAGAAAACCGGTCAGCCACTCCATATTAAGGTGACCCCAAACTATCAAAACAGCACGGCTAGATTGGAGATCACCAGCCCATGTGCTGAGGACTTCTTCTCCAGTACCACTATCATACCAACTCTTGGACTCCAAAAACCCCGCATAACAATCGTTCCTTCTTCTATGCTGCCAAAATCCAAGGCCAATGAAGGGGCTACTGGACCTGAACGAGTGAAGTCTCCAGTCACTATCACGACCATCTCCAGAGCTAAATCTCCAGAAAAAGGCAAAGAACAACCTACCTCACCTCTGTCCATCATCACTGTTAGCGCCGTCCCAGTCTCTCAGGCGTGTGGGTCTCCAGAACCCCAAGAGTCGACCATGGGAAGGGCTGTGTTTAAGTTGACCCCTGAAAAGCAGACCGTTCCATTGCCCATCCGGAAGTACAACTCCAATATTATCACCACAGAAGACAACAAGATCCATATCCATCTGGGATCACCTGGGTTCAAGAAACCTCAGGATGACAGAAGTGGAACAGTAACGGTTTGGCCTAAAGGTGTTAGCTCAGAGATGTCTACAGGAACAGTTGTGCGCTCTCTTCGACAGGGTAACTCAACCCAGGGCAAAGTAACCAGCAGCATTACAATTACCCCTATCACCTCTGCCCCTTCAAGATCGACTCAATCTGTCGTGAGTACCAGGCTTTATATTTTCTGTCCCTCTGTTATGCATTTAGAAGTGTGTAATGCTGTGATAGAAACATTGTCAATAGAGTTTGGATATAGACTTTATTAGGGGCTGCTCAGACCAAACACATTTTTGTGCTAAACAAACATATGCAGCACAACAACTAGAACGAACGCATGTGTCTCAAGACATGTTTTTAAAAGTTGAAGTTTTTGTGAACTGACATAGGATCTGAAAAACATGGCACTCTTGTGTACGATGTTCAAGTCAGAGATGTCCATCTAGAGCATGTTTACATAGAAAAACAATTAAATAACAGTGCAGTCAGACTTAAAAATTCGTTCGGTCTGAATGGCCCCATAGACATTGACCAAAAATGGTCATTTTAACAATTAATACTATCAGATTTTTTGGTCACTAAAACTAAAAGGATCATATTCAATCTTCTATATTACAGTTGCTTCTGAAATGTTTCAAAATGATATCAGGGGGTGTCTGCTCCCTAGATAGCTCTCTTTCAAGGTATAGATGAATCTGATACATTCTCTACATTAGTTATGATCGCTATGACTATGTTCAGACTGCAGGCAAATCAGATTTTTTTCTCAAATCAGATATTTTCATGCAGACTGTCCGCACTATTGATCAAATCAGATTTGCTCATTCAGACATAACCAACCTATCTGCATGGGTTGCTTTGTTAATGACGTAGGCGTACCCACGAGACAATGATTTCAAAAGAGATGTGGGAAAAATGGAGGTGCATCATCTCGCTTTCCAAATAAGCACCCTGTCCAATCGCGGTGCCGTCTCCTGGTAATATTTTACCAGGAGACTGGTAAGTATTGTGATGTTCTGTGCTGCAGTCACCGATTTTTGACATCATTGTGTTAAGAGTGATGCAAAAGACCATCTGAAATCCTATTTGTGCAGCCAGAGCATCCGGACTGAGACGCATCTGAAAAAATCGGATTCCAATTGCATTGATTCCACCTCCCGATGAGGTTTGAATCAGATTCAGAAAAATCTGATTTCATGTGTTTTTTTTTGCTGTCCAGACTATGGTAAATGGTCTGCACTTATATAGCAACTTTTTAACCTTAACGGTATTCAAAGCACTTTACATTGTGACTCATTCACCCATTCACGCACACATTCACCAATGGCGGCAGAGCTGCCATGCAAGGAGCTAGGGAGCAACTTGGGGTTCAGTGTCTTGCCCAAGGACACTTCAGCATGTGGAGTCATGTGGGCCAGGATTCGAACCACCAACCCTGCGATTAGTGGCCGACCCGCTCTACCAACTGAGCCACAGCCACCCCACTATTAAAAACTCATCTGGATATAATCTGGATATGCCAAAAATCTGATTTTTAGTGGCAGTCTGAGCAAGACCTAACTAACACTGGAATGTACTGACATGAAAATCTCACCCAAGAAAGCTTGTCAAGAAAATCCTTGAGATTGTGGCACCAACTGACAAACCTCCCTTGTGTTTAACTGGTTAAAAAGTTGACCTGAAATATCTACCCACCATTTAGAATTATGTGTGACCACAACTGGGTTAACCTGCCTATCCTTGCCTAGCAATACCTACTAAATTAAACACCAATCTTAAAACCCAGAGGAAGCAGTTACAGTTAAAGTGTTGTGTATGAGTTCATGCATGGCAGAATATCTGACATTTTTGCTTATGAAGATACAAGAAGTTTCAAACAAAATATTTCACTTAAATAAAACTTAAAGCATTTGTATAAAGACATGGGGTACTTTCACTTAATTTAAAGGTGCAGTCAGTAACTTTTGTCTTTGTGTCATCTTGGACTTACAGTGACACCTAGTGGTTTGGAAGCTGCATTATTTAAAGCATCAACAGTTTTCAGTTTCAGGTGCCATTGTAGAGATGTAGTATTCACAGTCAGCCATGATTACTTTAATCAATGAGTGAAAGTGTCAAATATCAGTACGGTTACTGAGATTAAGCAAGTAGTATTCGGCTAGTAGTCATGTGATTCAAATATGGCAGCCCCCATGTGCGGACCCCAGTGCTGGACTGGGAAGAGATATCAGGCTGGGGCGGGGCTTGGGTGATCTAAAAGTTGTTGAGTGTCCGTTGTCCTTTTCTGCATATCGCATTGCCTTTTTGCGGCACATTTTAGCTTATCGCGGCCCATTCGGCCCATTATGTGGCTGACCCACCGGCCTGCTCTGTTCTCCCGCTGGCCAGCCCACCCCTGATCGGCCCCAAAGTGCGTCGGCCCACCGGGAAAATGCACGGTATGCCAGATTACCAGTCCAGCCCGCCAGATTACCAGTCCAGCCCTGGCGGACCCTCTCCATGTATAATAAAACAGCTTTTTATAAGGTTACTGATATGACTGGAGTCTTCATTTTATTGTGTGCGCTCACGATGTCTTTTAGGAGTTCAACTTTTATAATGAGTGCACCTTTAATAAAATAAATAGCAAGTAGATTAAAGAGGATAAAATTATAAATATACCAGATGGCCACACCTGTTTTGTTTTATTTTATATTATTTTATTATATCAATATTGCATTTTGGCCACACCTGTCCTGCAATATATAATTTAATTTAATTTTATAAGATGGCCAAATCTGTCCCGTTTTATTTGTTGTTTTATTATTTATTTAGAATATACTATAATATTTCACTTGTCTTTTTCCAGCATGGAACGGATGTGCTGTCACCTCGCTCCACGGCAACACGAATCCCCGTGTCAAAAGGTATGAAAACAGGGAAAGTGGTCTTAGGTCCGTCCACGGCGTCACGCTCTGAGAGCCAGTCTATGAAAATTGAACTGAGGAAAACTGCAGTTTGCAGCTCAACAGCTGGTGGAAAGAGCTGAGATCGACTCATTCATGTGGCACTGGAATTAGTCTAGGCGCTACAGAACTGAATGAAATCTGAAATAATTTGCAATGCAAAACAAAGCAATTGTTTGTATTGAGGAACATCATTATACTGCATTTGTATTGTAAATATTGTATGTCAAATTATCCATATGTACAGATTTATGGTTCAAACTCACACAAATTGGCATTTTCATGCATGTTTGTTTTTTGTTGTTTTTTTCTGCTAGAGCACAATTTGACTAACCCTGTTTTTCCATTCATATTTATTTTCCATTTACCATTTCACTAATGTTTTATTTGATAAAAATGCTTGTGGAGGTTTCGTAGGAGCTGCAAATATATTGTATCAAATGTCACAGAATGTCTCTTTTGTGATTCCACTAAATAAATACATCATTTTTTTCTGTTTTCAGAATCTGAAATATAATTTGTATATATTTTTTGGTATTTATATTTTTGTCAGATCACGTGATCCACCTGCCAGGCTGCATCTCAGACACACCGAAATATTATTTATATATTCAGTGTACAATTATCTGCTTAGAAACACAGGAATTACAGTAGATCAGGAAACCTCCATTAGGTGTGAATAACCATTTATAACATATTGCTATAAGTAAAGCATGTTTATTGGATAAACTCTGCCAGACCTGCATCATTAAACACTCATTGATTAACAGACTTTGACATGAATGTATAGACGACCCATTGTGGAAGGTCCTGACCATGAAGGAATTTGATATTATTCCTGAAATGTTATGCGATATTCTGGATTCAATGCAAGTTAAGCTCATATAAAATAGACTTACATTAAATTCCATTTAAGGCTTGCTAATGACGCCACTCATTAATGACATATAAAGCTCAGATTCCAAGAAAACCATCATAAAATATTTTCACCATGCGTGATCTTGGCTGCTCGAAAGCACTTACAAGAATTTAAAACAGATTATTTCCATGAAGTCATCCCCAGATCTCAAGAGATCATTTCTATGGTGTTTCGGTAGAAACTCATTTTCCCTGTTTTCATCCACAGAGAATGTTGGCTCCATGTGAATCGAGAGCCGTGCTGAGAATTTAATTCAGATGTGCTCCTGCTTCACTATAATCTACTTCCACACCTGAGGTGACAGTGAGCCCTGGAAACTCTGACACGGACAGAATGGGTTGCAGATCTATCAAACTGGGTTAAAGAAGCACAACGATCTGTAGTCTGGTGGAATATATGCACCACAGTCTATGATTAAAGACATTAAGACAGACTGGAGACTGTCGAACACTGGATGCCAGTAAAGAAGGATAGAGAAAGAAAAGTCATGATTTTGAGATGCAAATGAAAAGTTGCAGTATTTGAGACACCCTGGTCTTTTTCTTTTTTTGTTTGTTGATGTATTATAAGATGAATTGCTTCGATGAGAGAACATATTTGATTGAAGTCAGCATGAAATCAAAATGGATCCTATTTATTAGGGTGAACTTGACCTTCAGTTTCCACGTCCAAAAAGCCTCAAAATTGTGTGCCGGTCTGGTACTGGTGATGTTTCAGTATTTTTAGTTCTCCACTAGTCTATTTCCAGAGCTTATGCTGTATTCAGATGATCAATAATCACACAAAATATCGATACTGAATATTTTTAATAAATGAGTAATTTCATTATTTATTTACCCCCCAAAAAACAAAAAACGATTGGGTTTAATAAGATTCAAAGTGACAAAAAATGGGATAATTTGATCGATTTCTTCTTTGGCTCTTAATGCGCAGTACTGACCGAAACACACAACTGCTCATTTCTTATAAATGCATATTAGAATTGGTTATAAAGCTAACAACAAACAACAATAAATGTCTGATAATTTACGACTTAGGCCTATGAATAAAAAAAAAAGCATGGCTTTCAGAAATAGTCTAACGTTAAATGGATAAAATTACCAATAGTATTTCCAGTAATGCAAAAACAGTACTTGTATAGGCCCTTTTTGGTACTTGGT
Organism: Xyrauchen texanus; assembly: GCF_025860055.1. Classification (NCBI taxonomy): domain Eukaryota; kingdom Metazoa; phylum Chordata; class Actinopteri; order Cypriniformes; family Catostomidae; genus Xyrauchen; species Xyrauchen texanus. Next base: position 3,315,276 of record NC_068303.1, read on the forward strand.
ATCAAATCGAAAAGAAAATATGTGGTATCGCTCATTCGTGTCCTCCACAAGCCACTGCAACCTCCAGTTCTGCCTCCATTATGATACGCCCATGTAACGTAGTTCAATGGAAAGGAGGCGAGAACCGGCTTGTCGACATAAATAATATTTTAATGATTAAACTTAAACGGCACACACACACACACACATGTTGTGTTTCCATGTTTTATGGGGACTTTCCATAGACATAATTGTTTTTATACTGTACAAACTTTATATTCTATCCCCTAAACCTAACCCTACCCCTAAACCTAACCCTCACAGAAAACTTTCTGCATTTTTACATTTTCAAAAAACATAATTTAATATGATTTATAAGCTGTTTTCCTCATGGTTACCGACAAAATGTCCCCACAAGGCCAAAAATTTCGGGTTTTACTATCCTTATGGGAACATTTGGTCCCCACAAAGTGATAAATACAGGCTCACGCACACGCACACGCACACACACACACACACACACACACACACACACATGTTGTGTTTCCATGTTTTATGGGGACTTTCCATAGACGTAATGGTTTTTATACTGTACAAACTTTATATTCTATCCCCTAAACCTAACCCTACCCCTAAACCTAACCCTCACAGAAAACTTTCTGCATTTTTACATTTTCAAAAAACATAATTTAGTATGATTTATAAGCTGTTTTCCTCATGGGGACCGACAAAATGTCCCCACAAGGTCAAAAATTTCGGGTTTTACTATCCTTATGGGGACATTTGGTCCCCACAAAGTGATAAATACACGCTCACACACACACACACACACACACACACACACACACACACACACACACACGATGGACATGTCCGTAAACGATCTCTCTCTTGTCGCACCACCGTCTGCCATTGGCCTTTATCCCTCTCCGAGGCTTAATTAGCCTGATATTGGACCGGATGTGTATAATCACGACCCGGCCCGCCCTCCGCCCTGCCATAGCCCACTTTTCACAATCCAATCAGTTCCTGACAAATCAAATCAAATCAAATCAAATCCACTGTTTCATGTTGACTTCAAACGCTGGTCTAATATTAAATAAAGTGTTTGCTAAACGTTTCATGATCAGGGATCATTTATGAAGAATTCCTTTGCTAATGGCACTGATGTGTTTCAATAAATATACAGCTTTAAAATGAATTACAATAGTCTCAAAAAGGCTCATCATTTGATAAAGTGCATGATACATTCAGTCAAGTATATGAATAACACTATTAACCACACAGAATAGTGAACTGCATAGGCCTTAATGAGAATCTGCAATTTAATTTAATTGTGCATATCATCTGACCTTTGTAAATGCGGTGTAATCCCTCACTTTAGAGTGTGCGTCTAGGTGTGTTATTATCTGCACCAAGCTATCACATTTCAGAGACAAATACATTTACATGAGCATTGTAAGCGAATTTAACTTTGAGATTCCATTTATGAAGACTATAACTATGTGTGTTTATATCAAGATGGGTATCTTAAAGGTGCACTCATTAATTTTTTCCTCATTAAAAAAGGTGTAGCCTATAGGCCTATTGCAAAATTACAATTCACGTCTTTAGGAGTAGGCCCCTATGTAGGAAATCATAAGCACTCACATTAAAATGAAGACTCCAGTCATATTAGGAACCTTTAAAAGCTGTATTATTCTATGGAGAGGGTCCGCACATGGGGGCTGCCATGTCAGAATCACATGACCAGCCGATTCCTACTCATTTACGCTAAGACAACATTTTGCGATGGGAGAAAGGTGCCTCTGGTTGATCCTTGAAGGGTGTTCAGCCTTACAGGCTCCATATGGTTAGGGTTAGGATGGGGGGGACAAACTGCTGCCTCCAAGGAACAAACTGAGGCCCCTTTGTACAATGGGCAAAAAAGTTACTGAGTGCACCTTTACAGACAAAAACAAAAAAAGGAAAGGACATTTCAATGCCCGATCCCTTGTTGTGGAGTCTCAAAAACACAGATGTAAATTAAGATTAATTTGCATATTCAAATATGATAATAATTATTATTCATAACGTTAGCTAATAGCTCTTTAGTGTACACTATGGCCTTAGAATATGGTGATGAAGTAATAGCATCACTGCAACTCCATACAACATAACCAAAATACACCATTGTACTACCATGTTTGTTTATTTGTTTCTGAACATGGGTGAGGTTTTATATTAAAAAGACTATCTAGCTAGCTAGCCATATAATCGCGCATGTAATAAAACAGCAGTTTCTGTCTCTGAGCCATTACACACAGTAGATGGCGGTAGTGCACTGTCTAAGAATGCGAACCGCCAATTAAAAAAACGAAGAAGAAGAAGCAGAAGAAGACGAAGAAGAAGAAGAAGAAGAAAAGCAGTTCCTCTCCTGGACAGCAGGTGGCGGCTACTTCTGTTCCGTGACATTCATTCATACACATGCTAAAGATGTTCCGACAATTTCTGGTAATTATTACAAATATTGTAATGTTACTCATTATGTAAAGGTAGAGAATGTGTGGCAGTTTATAAATCATTTATCGTGTATTCTTTTCACGTCAAAATCAAATGCCAAGCTAGTTTTTTAAGGACTGTTATTCAGAAGAGCGTAAACCAGGAAGTCATGAAGTGTTTGACTTTCTGCACGTTCACAATCAGTGAAAACAATGAAGCTTTTAGTTTGACTTTCAAGTTTGATGATAAAAATTGGCTAAAGTTATTTATTGTAAACGTAGGGCACACTTAAAAACAGCTGCTGTAGATAAAATCATAAAAAGCAAGTGACTTTCAAGCAAAACCTTTCACAAATAAAACTTAGTTTGAATTTAAATGTTAAAACGAAACATATTGTTAATTTATTCATTGAATACGTGTTGAGCTCCATCTGTGGTTCCTCTGTTAGGACACCTGAGGGGAACGGACTTCATAAATCTACTAAAATTCACTGCCACACGAGTTCATTAAAAGTCAATGAACAAAATTGTAAAAAAAATTATAAAAATGAAATTAATTAAATCGTATGTAATGCAATAACGTTCACAAATTTTAAGTGTGTAACAGGTGTCTAATATATTTTGGGGTCACACTACACTATGACTAATTTGAAACTTCATTAAATAAAAATGTCTCACCTGGTGGTGTGTGTGTGTGTGTGTGTGTGTGTGTGTGTGTGTGTGTGTGTGTGTGTGTTCTCCATCAAACACTTAATCAGGTATGCAGACGGCAGATCTCCACTACCGTCCTCAGACAACTGGAGAATAAAGTACCACAGAATCAGAAAATCTTTCAGGTACGTCATAATTTATCTGTGATATAAGGGTCAGTGACGTGACTCATTTTTTTGGTCGGCGTCTAATAAATTATTCTGAAATACATCACAAATGCAACTCACACAAAACAATTAATTGAATACACCTCTTCTATGATGAACATGTTTTCAATCACCGAGTTCCAAGTCATTATGATATTTTTTTTTCTTGGGGTTTAGAGTAAAAAATATCAAGTGGTGCAACCGTCCGGAGATGGTGAAAACATTAAAAGATACTAATACCCCAGGAGTCGTGAGTTTGAATCCAGGGTGTGCTGAGTGACTCCAGTCAGGTCTCCTAAGCAACCAAATTGGCCCGGTTGCTAAGGAGGGTAGAGTCACTTGGGTAACCTCCTTGTGGTTGCTATTATGTGGTTCTCGCTCTTGGTGGAGTGCGTGGTGAGTTGTGCGTGGATGCCACGGAGAATAGCGTGAAGCCTCCACACGCGCTATGTCTCTATGGTAACACGCCCAAGAAGCCACTTGATAAGATGCGCGGGTTGACAGTCTCAGACGCGGAGGCAACTGAGATTCGTCCTCCTCCACCCGGATTGAGGACTTACAACACGTTGGGAATAGGGCATTCCAAACTGGGGAGAAAAAACAAAAAGCTGAAATTCCTGAATGAGTTGTGCTGAATAATTATTTATTATTATTTCTTTGAAGAAATGCAGTGAAACTATTTTATTTTATAATACGATTAATGTTTGAAACACTTTTGTCCACCAAGTCATGTAGAGTAACCAACATGTATAGATTTTTTTTTTTTGTCATGTGACAAAAATCATAAAACAGAGAAGATTTGTGTGTGAAGATTTAAAAACAAATCATGATTTTGTCAGATCATTAAATTTCAGTATTTTGACATTTGAATGAAAAGGCACTTTTGGTTCAAATCATTTGGTGCAACCATGAGAAAACTTCTAGTCTTGACTTAAAAAATCATAATATTTGTAAAAAAAAAAAAAAAAAGTTATGTACACTCATGCATTCAAGGTGCAAGGAAACTATTTTAATGCCATTTACTTGATGGTTGCACAATGTGACAAGTCATTAAATATATGTTATATATTAAATTTGTTTGTTACAAAATGCAATAAATGTTTTTCAAACAATTGTAAGAACAACAAAGTCAAAGATTGCATTTATACAAACTTGACATGTGTTTTAACCCAGATTTCTAAAAATACTTCTAATTTGAATTATATCAGACAACCTTATATTTGTCAATGACCCATAATGTCATCTCGCAGATGAAATACTTTTGGTCCTGACATGTGGCTTTACTTATAGGCCATTTGAAACTAGTAAAAAGTTTGTGCCCCATCCCCCACCGTAATCTGTTTATCAATCAGTATTATTGCCAGAAGTTTACACTTAATGTTAAACGCTGAAGAAAAACATCATATGTCATTGGTCCAAACAACTTTTTAAAAATTAATTTATTATTAATTTTCTCCCCAATCTGGAATGCTAAATTCCCAATGCGCTCGAAGTCCATGTGGTGGCGTAGGACGAATCTCAGTTGCCTCCGCGTCTGAGACCGTCAATGCGTGCATCTTATCATGTGACTTCACGAGCATGTTACCGTGGAGACGTAGCGCATGAGGAGGCTTCACGCTATTCTCCGCGGCATCCACGCGCAACTCACCACGCGCCCCACCGAGAGCGAGAACCACATTATAGTGACCACGAGGAGGTTACCCCATGTGACTCTGCCCTCCCTAGCAACCGGGCCAATTTGGTTGCTTAGGAGACCCTAAGCTGGCGTCACTCAGCGCAACCTGGATTGGATTGCGCGACTCCAGGGGTGTTAGTCAGCGTCTTTACTCAAAGCAACTTATTTTAACAAAAAGGAGTCAGCAATATTAGCAGTGAAATAGTTTTTATTGAAAACTGCTGTGATAAAGCGTTAACTGCATTTCCTGTAAGTGTAAGTTTTGTCACTTTGTTAAAATGCTGTGTGTATATACTGTACGATTTTAAAAACATTATATATTTTGTTGCTGTTTAGGAAGCGAATGGAATGCCAGTTCATCTAAAGGGAGGAGTCGGTGACACTGTTCTATACCGGGCAACTATGGGGTTCACAGTGCTGGGTATGTCAGTGCTTGTGTACAGCACACCCAGAGCACTTTAAGTTTAAGCGTGCTGGACAGTACGGAGCCCTTTAGAGGACAGTTTTACATGCCCTAGCAATACATTTGACATTCCCTTGCATTAAAATTAACATGGTTTTACTAAAGTAATCATATTTTAACCATAATATTCATAGTGAAACCATAGTAATAGCACAGGAAAACAGAAATCATACTTTTGTGGTTATTACGGTTTGACTATATAAAGACCATTGTTTAATAATAGGACGGGGTATTGATACAGATTTCCCCATTCGATTCTGATTTCGATACAATATCAATACACATGGGCATATTTTAGTTACAATATGCATTTTGCTGACATATAAAATAAATTATTTATCAGCTAATGCTGTAAATTATACAGGGGACCTTCTAACTTCTACTGTCTAATTAAATTTTTTTATTTACAACAAACGTGAGATAAATATGTTTAAAATGTAACTCTTCATTCCAGCACATGTAAGAATATTATCAATTTAGTGTCTGAGAATATTTAGCCAAAAACTGGGAATTTCTGCAAAGCTTGTCAGAGGGAGCAGCGGTAACCACAGGGGGTGGAGCTTAGCCAAGGTTACATTTATAACAGTATTGCAAAAATGAACATTGTTTCAATCCGGTTTCTGTCTTGTGGACATGGTTTGGGTTTTAAAAATCTGTAACTACAGTAAGTTGAAGAGCTCTCAAGAGCTTTAAACAAAGCTTTAAAACAAAGCTTTAAAGTTCTTGGGCAGCTGTGGCTCAGTTGGTAGAGCGGGTCGGCCACTAATCACAGGGTTGGTGGTTCGATTCCCGGCCCACATGACTCCACATGCTGAAGTGTCCTTGGGCAAGACACTGAACCCCAAGTTGCTCCCAATGGCAGGCTAGCACCTTACATAGCAGCTCTGCTGCCATTGGTGTGTGAATGGGTGAATAAGATGCAGTGTAAAGCGCTTTGAATACCGTTAAGGCTTAAAAAGGCGCTATATAAGTGCAGACCATTTACCATTTAAATCGATGGGAACAGCAATATAAGACACTAAAGTTCTGTAAAGTGTATTGATAATAAATATGATAAATAATCACTAATCAGTCATCCATTTCATTTCAGGAGTTGCATGTGTCATATATGAACTATTGAAGGCAGCTGTCCCAAAGAAGAACTGAGGACGTATTTCTGTTAAAATGTGAAGATTTTCTCAGAATATATTTGTATTCTTTTATTTGGAAGGTAAATGGGACCAAAAAGATTTGAGGAAAATAAACTGTGCCTCTCATAAACAGACAAGTCCTGCCTTTTGTCATTTATTGTACTCAAAGATAATATGGATGTTTAATCATTGGATTTATGCACTATGGCTACTATTGCTCATAATTTAGGGTTAGGGATTTTTCAAAACCCCCAACCTTAAAGCTCTTGGTATACTTCCATTTTGACGCGAATGCTGAGCGTTTGTGTACAGTCGGATGTGAGCCTTTCAAAGTATACTCCATATTAGTGGTAGTCCACTATATCGGTTTTACCGATTAATCTGTTGCTTTTTGGAACGATTGGTTAACGGCATAAATCTTTGCAGATCGTTCTTTATTCCTTTGTGTTCCACTGTGTGGCGCTAGAGGAGTCTACAGTATAACAGCGGCCTCTAGAGGTGAAATAAAAACAATCACATTTTATCCTCACTTCAGTGCAAATTTGGTTATTTTGATTAGATGAATCAGGTGTTCTAAACATTGTTTCTCCAACATACAGATATAAAATCCTTAGTCTGGTGAATATACAGTGCCTTGCAAAAGTATTCAGACCCCTGAACAATTATATCGTAGTACTGAATAACAAATGGTGCAATGAAATTTCATTCGGTTTGATATTTTATTTTAAAACACTGGAAATCAAATTCAATTATTGTTAGGTGACATTGGTTTTATTTTGGGAAATATAAAATAATTTTTTTTATTAAATATCTTGCTTGCATGAGTATTCAACCCCTGTGCTGTTGAAGCTGCCAGGTTACACCGATGAAAGAAATTGCCCTAATGAGGACACAATTATTTTACCATTGGCATCCACCTGTGAATCATTACAGTTGCAATCACATTTTCTATGGGTTCAAAAAACCCATTGTTGAAGGATCATTAGTCAGGCTGTGAATCTGAAGGAAAATGAAGACCAAAGAGCATTCCACAGAAGTTTGAGAAATAGTAATAGAAATGCATAGATTAGAGAAAGGGTTCAAAATAATATTCAAATGTTTGGATGTCATAGTGAGTATCAATAATCAGGAAGTGGAAGCTGCACCACCCCACCCAGGCACTGCCAAGAAAAGGCTGTCCCTCAAAACTCAGCGCTCTAACAAAAAGGAGACTTGTGAGAGAAGCCACAGAGAGGCCAACAATCACTTTGAAGGAGCTACAGAGTTCAGTGGCTGGGAGTGGAGTAATGGTGCACCTTATCAAGAGCACAGCATAACGCTGACCTGTAAGGGAGGGTGGCAAGAAAGAAGCCGTTACTCAAAAAGTACCATATGAAAGCACATCTGGAGTTTGCCAGAAAGCATGTGAGTGACCCAGCTGATTTGTGGGAGAAGGTTTTGTGGTCAGATGAGACCAAGATAGAGCTTTTTGGCCAAAACTCAAAGTGCTATGTGTGGCGCAATCCTATGCCTTAAGACACCCCATCCCTACAGTGAAGTATGGTGGTGGCAGCATCATGCTGAGGGGATGCTTCTCATCATGCTTCTATTCTCCACGGCATCCACGCACAACTCACCACACGCCCCACCAAGAGCGAACCACATTATAGTGACCACTAGGAAGTTACCCCATGTGACTCTACCCTCCCTAGTGTAACGGGAGCCAGCTGGTAGATAGCTGTGCAGTGTGTAAACCTAGCGACTGACACTAGAGGCTGTAGCCTTTAGCCTCCTTGTTAGAGCACCCGCCTCCCACGCCAGAGACCTAGGTTTGAGTCCCGTACGGAGCGGGTAGAACAAGAGCGTAACACTAGCAACCGGGCCAATTTGGTTGCTTAGGAGACCTGGCTGGAGTCACTCAGCACGCCCTGGATTCAAACTCGCGACTCCAGGTGTGGTAGTCTGCGTCAATGCTTGCTGAGCTACACAGACCCTAACATTGTTGAGATCTAAATGAGTGGAGCTTTTGCTTAAGTTCAAAAGTCTAAGGTACAAAAGGATCATGCTGTATGTTGCTTTACTCGAGGAGCAATTACTAAGTATTTAGCATGCTAATATATGCTATTGCTAGCCAGGGCTGGACTGGGAAGAGAAATCGGCCTGGGATTTTACATAGAAACTGGCCCAAAATTCGAAATTTTAGGGGGCTGTCCTTTTCTGCATATCGCAGCACCAAATTGTGGTCTGTTCTGCGTAACGCAGTGGCGCATTTTACCTTATCGCGGCACGTTTCGCGGCTGACTCATCGGCCCGCTCCGTTCTCCGGAGGGCCAGTCTGCCCCTGATCGGCCCCAAAGTGCGTCAGCCCACCGGGAAAATGCCCAGTATGCCAGATTACCAGTCCAGCCCTGTTGCAAGCTAAAAGTTAGCCAATTAGCATGACCCTATAGCATAAATCATTAATGCAAACATAACACTTCTTATGCCTTAAGACACCCCATCCCTACAGTGAAGTATGGTGGTGGCAACATCATGCTGTGGGGATGCTTCTCATCATTAATGTGACAACTATACTATGTAAAACTGAAGTAATGAATCACAGTGTCTCTTAAAATCGCTCTGAGGCTGCTTAATATGGTCATTTAAAATTATGTGAATAAATAATGTTTAGAGACAAAGAATTAATGATATAAACGAAGAGGAAAAATATGTTGATTTAACTTAATTGATTCATGTGGAACCGATATACTTGATTAAATCGTGTAAATTCAAAGCAGTATTTTCGGTGTGATTAGGCATATAAACAATTTTTAATTGCTTGCGTATATACTTGCATATATATACGTGTATATATATTTTTTTCGTGATGGAAATTACAGTGCAATATGCAAAGCAAACATTGAGCTCAGATCGATCCTTTGAGTGCAGTATAGGATATCTCAGCACTTGTTTTTCAACAATCATGTTCATATGGAAATGATTACATCTAAACAATGTCCTTTGTGTCCTTGGACAAGTGCACTGAAATTTAAACATGCCTTGCATGCATGAAATTTGTTTATATTTCAATTATAAAGCCATGAATGCATTATTTCTACAATCGAGCATTGAAGATCATATGAAGTTCAATCTTTCCCGTGATTATTAAAACCAAAATAAATAAATTGATAGGTTTATAAATAGAACCATCAGCAGATTTAACAGTTCTCTTTATCAAGAATAATATAGTGGTCAAATTAAATTAAAAACAGGGATGATCTTTAATTGACAAACTACAAATTTAACAACCACAGAGACCCCCAGTTGGCACTCATCTGTTGCTAAATGTTAAAGAATGTTCTCATTGGATGGGCAGCAGAGATTATCGATAACTGTTTTACATTTTGCATGCTGAAAATTTGATAAAGAGTGTAGTTAGTCTGAAAGAGGCAGTCTCAATTGTGATCTCTATACATTCTGTGTCACCCAACTTGACCGCTAGGGGGCTACATATTCAAATAAATTGAATTGAGTTGTTAAAATAGGCCAAATTGAGTAAGTTATGCTCGCTTGTATATCCAACACATCAATGCAAAATCACCAGTGCTAAAACATCTCCAGACATGCAGAAATACATTTAGTTTCAGATCAATGCTGGTGATTTTCTTGAAAAATGCTCTGAACTGATGAGTGTGTTACTGTAGTACCATATCCACAAAGTACCACAGTACAAACATGGTACTTTTGAGTGTATATCACAGGTTACATTAATGTGATTGATTGATGGACACAGGTAAATTATGTTTTAATGACACATATTTCATAAGGATAATTTAAATAACCATGAAAGAGGCAAATAAGTTATTCAGATCGTGTTGTATTTTTTTTTCAGTCATTGTCATTATTAATTAGTAAATTGATTTATATTACAAAAATGTAGTGTTTGAAAGTTATTTTCAATGCTTTAAGATATTTTAAGTCTGACTAACTGTATTAAAGGAACCAAATGGCAGTTGTGCGACAAACCTCCACCCAGTGCAAACACAGAATGTTCCTTTAACGTTATAATTTGGTTCCTGTTTGGTCATTTCAAATTTTGGGGGGGAACCGATTCCTTACCTTCTAGGAATGTTCTCTTTAGGCTCTAATTTTTGCAACCATAAATTAACATTTCCATAACGTTGCAGGGAGGTTTTTGTGTGACAACCTAATAAGAACGTACACGGAACGTTATCTAATGGTTATTTTTAGGTTTTATTTTTAGAACCATAAATTAACCTTCCCAGAACATTGCAGGCAACCCCCAGGTTACCCCCATAATCAAAACAAGCACGTACACCCCCCCCCCCAAAATATATTTTCTAGCGAAATCTACGCCCTTTGCACTACCTATTCTGCGTCTAATATGCACACACATTTGGTCCACACAAACTTTTTTCAGGGTCTTCCAAATAGCTTGTTTTGCGCCCCTTAATGGCGCTGTGACAAGAGGATGGAATTCGAAAGGTCTTTCCGAAATGAAGTAAGAAAATCTTAGATAGCATGTGTAGCTCAGCGAGTATTGTCGCTGACTACCACCCCAGGAGTCGTGAGTTTGAATCCAGGGCGTGCTGAGTGACTCCAGCCAGGTCTCCTGAACAACCAAATTGGCCCTGTTGCTAGGGAGGGTAGAGTCACATGGGGTAACCTCCTCGTGGTCGCTATAATGTGGTTCTCGCTCTCGGTGGGGCGTGTGGTGAGTTGTGCGTGGATGCCACGGAGAATAACGTGAAGCATCCACACGTGTTACATCTCAAATTAATAAGTATGTCCTTAACACCTTGTGTGCTAAACTCGTGCTTACTTCCGCATTAGATGTCTGGGCATTTGCACGTGATGAAATCGTACAAAATAATATGAAATAGCCAATTCTTCAAATATGTATGAATTTTCATGAGACTGGGTTGGATCAGAACAAGACATGAATTGTAGATTTATTGACGTACAACAGGGTTGCAGAAAAGATATCAGTATATAGAGATTAGGGGAACGTTAGTAAAACGTTAGAGGAACGTTCTATTAGAAAGTAAAGAAAACTCTCCTGGCGAACCAAGAGAGAACGTTAGAATGTCCGTTCTGGGATTCAAGAATTGTTATCTGGGACAGACTGATGATGATAAATTGCCCAAGGAGGTTTTTAGATGAATAATTTACCCCAAAATGTATATTGTCATCATTCTGTCACCGTCTCACCCTTCATATTGTTCCATCCTCCTAACATGTATTACTTTCTTCCGTTGAACACACCATTTAAGTAAATTGCTCAGTCTCAGTCACCTTTCACTTTCATTGTGTTGAGAAAAAAAATACCCAATAATTATTGAAAATAATTATTGGGTAATAATAAGTGAAAATAGTGACCGAGAAACTGACTGAATCATTTTAAAAGCCTTATATCAAATTTCATGGCGTGATTACATACAAAGTCAATGCAAAGATGCAAATAGACACGAATTTGCGCCGGGTGGCACGAACAAAGCGAATGACACAACTCGAACAAGCGAAATCGTTTCATTCGCTCTATTCGAAATTTTTCAACTTGAGCCAGAAATTCGCTTGACGCGTTGTCGCGAAAGACTATCAGCACTGAGATTGTCCGGATGTCACTGATGTACTGATGTAGTAGCAGAAGAAATCTGGAAAAATGGATGAAAATATTGTTGTAGCACCTGGAATTGTACGACACAACATCATACATGTACAGAGACCGGACGAAAAAAGACATTGCTTGGAGGAAAGCGAGCGAGGAAGTTGGACTACCTGGTTAGTTCTGAAAATATGCGCGTCTACTTGATTCCAGCTATTGGTTGTACTTTACTATGAACCAAGTCGTAGAAGCCCCTCCTCCTGTCCTTTCCTAGAAGAGAAGGGGGAATACTCGCGGGCTCGTGTTACTCGCGGTAACGCGATTTTAAACACAAATTTATAATCCAGCGGCCAAACTCGCGTTAGCAATGCGAGGAGAAAATTTTCTTAGCGTTGTATGTTGCACCATAAAGCTGCGTTCACACTGCCAGCGACAAATCACTTCATCTCATTAATTTTCAATGAGAGCTGGCAACTTCCGAAGACACGAGCGACGGTGACGTAACAAAGATGAGACATGTTTAACTTTATGCAAATGAGGAGAAACTTTCGGGAGCAACAGCCAATACGAGAGAAGATGTAGAGCTCATGTGATCCTTCACTCTCTCTCAACTCCTGCAGTGATGGAAAGATGGAGGAAAGGCTAATCCTTGCTGTTAGCAATTTACCATACAAGTCTCTGCCAACGTACAGGGACATATTTAAGAAAAAGGATGCGAGGAAAGGTGTACCTCAGATTGTGGGGATTCCAAGTAGGTTTAAATCATCAAATAGCCTGTAAAATTAACTATTAAATAATTTGTTTTGAAAATGTGATACATGTATGACAGCAAACGAAACCTAAACATGATCAGATATAGTGAATTAAGTTAGCAAAATAATGACCATACTAATATTTTAATAATAATATGAATTGTAAAGAAACAGTGCTGTTTAGACTCTCCAAACACACCACTAGCGACCTAACCGACACCCACTGGCAACATGCAACGACAAAGTAGCTGGCAGTGTGAACGCAACTTAACGCAGCGGCCTGTTTCAGCTTATCAACGACACACCGGGAAAAGTCCCGGTTCTCCCTATGGCTAGTCCGCCCCTGCATCTGAACTTCGTCCGGAATAAATGTCCATATCTGAAACTCATTACACGCGGATGAGTAACATGCACCAGGAATGCCGAAGATCCGCGCGACTTTCCAAAAGCGCATCTCAAAACATCAATCACATACAAGTGACGTCAGAGCTCCGGGTTCAGCCCCCTGTTAAGAAGCACATTCTAGTCTGAGATCCTGTGCATTTGGGAACCGTCTTCACGAGCTGTGGGTGATCAGACCCTCCTCTTCATCTTCATTTCCATCACTCCATCTTTACGGAGATTTGTTTATTTTTTTTTATTGAATAGACATTAAAACCGCTTTGCATCTGGGCAGCATTTCCAACTCCTTTCACCCGATTTGTGATGTATTGAACTTTTGGAAACTTTTGGGAGTTTGGTAAGTGTTTATGTGCATTTTTATCCTTTTATGAATAAACGTATTATTATTATTATTTTTTTTTTTATAAAATGAATGATATTAATGGAGGGAAGTATTGTTGCTTTTAATTTGTATATATTTTAGGTGATATGAAGTGAGATGATCAATGTGTGCACACTGACCCATTTTCAGCAGATCTGAACACTTTTTTTTTTCCATACACGTTTGAATGGTGATTTCATTTTTCCACTGTCCCTTCATTGAGCTTTGGATTTTGACGGTTCATTGGGATAATACTGTGTCCATAGAACCTAAACAAATATATAAAAACATTATAATTTTTACATTTTTGTCTTTTATTTAGAAGTCTAGAAAACTTACCAAATATTCAGGAAATTTGAAGAACTTTTTTTCTCCAATTTGCATTTGCTGTTTGCATCTATGTGAAAATGTTTTGCTGTAGATTTGATTTGTCCATCCATCCATCCATCGTCAACCGCTTATCCTGTGTACAGGGTCGCGGGGGGCTGGAGCCTATCCCAGCTAACATTGGGCGAAAGGCGGGGGACACCCTGGACAGGTCGCCAGTCCATCGCAGGGCCATTTGATTTGTCATGTAGCTTTAATAGTGGACAACAACCCGATATATACTGTGCATGTCTATATATGCAGTTTATTGTTAAAAGTTGGGTCACACTTTAGTGTTTTAAGCCTAAAAAATATTTTAGGTTGAAATTTGCTTATACGAATAAGCAATGGGATGGAAAACTTTTCCGATGGGAAAGTGTATATGATACGTTTTTATTTATTTTTATTATTTAAAAATATTTTACTCACCTTTTTGCATTTTAAATGGTCCTGCTGTGTGCATGTATTGTAGGCTATTTATTGAAGATGTTTTAGATTAATTCTAGACTCTCTATGCTGGAATTTCATGTCAGCTACTTTTATATTGCTGAGTAATAACAATAAATGATTAAAGCTGTGCATGCACTTAATATGTGTACATATTTTGCAAGTTGCTTTTGATTAGACATTGTTGTTGTAATTATAATAACATACAATATATGTAACACAGTCCTAGTAAAATGAGCAAAAGTGGTCCTGAAGTTTGGAGGTAGAGAGAAACTGATATTCTCAGTATGAATATCAGGATTTGAATTTTGCATTTGTCCTGGCCCGACAGCAGGGGGGCGCAAGAATTCTTCAGAAAAGTTTTCCACTCCTAATTTGCGGGTTCCCAGATCAGGCAAATTTCCAGACGATTGCATATAGTCTGAACTCACAGTTTCCGATGTTAAACAGAGGAATCAGTGAAGTTTGCAGTGGCACGGTTGAATTTAACGGTTCGTTCACCCAAAATGAAAATTCTGTCATCCTTTCTTAACCCTTGTGTCGTTCCAAACCTGTATCACTTTCTTACTTACTTGGAACACAAACTTGGAGATGTTTTTCATAATGGGTACTCAGCCTGTCGAGCTCGGAAAATGACATATATATCAACATAAAGAACAATTTTTTAGTCTGTTCCTCACACAGCTATCGTATGACTTCAGAAGACTTGGAGCATAGCACAGATGTTATTTGGGCTATTTTAATTGAGCTTTTTGGTGCTCAAAAAGGACAGTCAGCCTTAGCCCCCATTCACCGTCACTACATGAAAAAAAGAAGCTAGGACATTCTACAAAATGTCTTAATTTGTGTTCCAGGGTTTGAAATGACACGAGGGTCACAGAATCTTCCATTTTGGGTTAGGGTTAGTTTAACTAACTTTTAAACCACTGCAGCGTTTCCTGAGATTAACAGTGACTTATTATAGTTATTGATTTTTAAGCAAATATAAACCACACTTTTCTATGTTGTCCAGAGAGACTGTAGGAATACTGAAGGATAAATGGTTTAAAATAAGATCCGAATGTGATCTATTGCAGAGAGCTGTGCTTGAGGAGCGTGTGTTTGGTTTGACTGGTATTGTTCAGGTAGATTTATGTGGAGAGTGTTTGTGATATGATTAATTTTTCAGATTGATTGATGGTCTGCTGATACTGGAGTGAAGATGTCAGTCAGGCGTTTGGCAGCAGCCGCTCTCCTAACACTCACAGTACTGGCATCAGTGAGAGCGCAAGGTAAAACAGCCAACACATCTCCATCCAATCAACTGCAGTTGCATTAGAAATACTTCAATAGAAATGTAATATCTGTCTTAAATGCACCTATTTATTTGCATAATAACATTTGCTTCTGTTTAAAGTTGTTATAAATGTGTTCGTCATTGTTTCCCAAAGTATTTCTCAAATGTAACCAAATTCATGTAGAAATAAGCATGAAATATGATTTTTCATTTGAATTTTTATAGATTTTTTTTTCATTAAAATGAGCAAAAATTGAGTTTAAATCCTTTAGTAAAAGATTCAATCCTTTATTTAAGAGATTATAAGTTTGTTTTCTCATTTTAGACAATAGTTGAGAACATTAAAGTGGAGTTTTGTAGCTTTTATTTCATGTTTGTTAGCTTTGAGTCCTTGTATTGGTATTGGCTGTTCAAACAAAAGGGACAAGTCCTTCGATATGTCCAGCCTGACCTCATGAAATTTACGTGACAATGGCAACATTTTTGCGAATCAAAATTAGATGCTTCATTACACGTTTTGCTGCAGTTTCCTAGTGAAATGTCCAGCAGGGGGCGCCAAAAGTGAATAAAATAATGTTGTAACCAGACAAGGCTTTTAAGGTGAATATTAGATGGATGTTTTAATGAGCAAAACGTAGCTCTCTAAACTAAAATGTTAACCTAAACCTAACCAATAATGTCTTAAAAGATACAGTAAATGAGAGGTGAACAAAACAGACGCCCTAACTCTAAACCTCCACCTAAACATAAACCTTAAAAGCAAATTCGACATGAAAAGCACATTTACTAAATAAACGCTTCTGTTGCGCTTTCACTTCACTTTCATTTTGAGTGTCCTTGGCTGGGTTCGAGGCTCGGTCTCCGAGTGAGGTGAGCAGCCGTGTCAGTTAATCACAATGGAATAAGTGTGTAAATGTAGGTGGGTCTGTAATACAAGCATTAAAAAGTGTCGTTTTTCAAAATGAAAGTGTTTTGATATTATAGCATAGCAGGGTGTGAGTAATAGAGTGAAACATAACTGTTTTTAAAGTCCTAAAGATCCATAGTACCCGCGATTTGTGTGAAAGTGGATAAAATGCACAGTTGTTGTTACTGCAGCAGAATGTAGAAAGTGGCACTTAAAACTCAGTTTGCAAAAATGTAGTTATAGTAACGTTCATTCTATGAGACTAGGTTGGATATGTCCCGCCCCAACTTCCTGTTTTGATAGGAAGTGGTTCAACACTGGGAAGACAACTGCGCTCACCAAGCCATTTCATGGGGTCTTTAAGTATTCTTTAAGATTTGATAAAAAAGTAAAAATGTGTGATATCAACGAAACCAGGAAATCATGCTTTCATCCTTCCACCAACAGACATCATTGCAAAATTCTCTCAGTGTGAGTCTTCTGCACATAATGTAAGGTTTAGTAGTGACTGTGGTTTAGTTCTGAATATTTTCCAGATGCAACTTCAGACATATAATCATTTGCAGGATACAAGACATCTCAGCCAGACTAACTTTCTAACTTTTGTCTCCAGTTAAACACGTTTTCATGCATTTAAGTATTTATCTGTTTTTTTTTTTAGTAACTGAGCTCATTGGTGGCTTCGAACAGCCTGAGAGGCAGTAAAACTGTGACTTAACCATATCAAATCATTGCATAAACCACAGGGTGTTAAAGCATACATTGCTGATGTCCAGTGGAAAGTATAGTGGAACCTTTTACAGCTTTTAAAGTACAAAAAAGAGAAAATCTTCATGTGGAGGCCAAGTTTCCTCTTCACTGTCTAAGGGAACAAAAAGGCAAAATATGAGCTGTACATTTTTTATTTGATTAGAAAAGTGAGAGCAAGTTCTTGGTAATTCTTTTTTTTACATTTTTTCTATCAATTCAGACATATGGAAAGTAGGAAATGCTGTTACTGTAATTCATATGAAATATTGGTAACACTTTACAATATGGTTCCATTTGTTTACATTATTTAATGCACTAGGTATCATGAACTAACAATGGACAATATATTTTTCCAGCATTTATTTAATTTTTGTTAATGGTACTTAATAAAAACAACATTGTTAGTTCATAGTGAATTAACTAATGTTAACATGTACAACTTTTGATTAAAATGTCTTTTGAAATGGACATTAACCAAGATTAATAAAAGTTAACTAATGTTAACAAATGAAACCTTATTGTAAAGTATTACCGAAATACATTGTTGTTACTCTAAGGCAGGGCTGGACTGGCAATCTGGCATACCGGGCATTTTCCCAGTGGGCCGACGCACTTTGTGGCTAATCAGGGGTGGACTGGCCAGCGGGACAACCGAGCGGGCCGGTGGGTCGGTCACGAAACGTGTTGAGTGGGCTGACGCACTTTGGGGCTAATCAGGGGTGGACTGGCCAGCGGGAGAACCGAGCAGGCCGGTGGGTCGCCACGAAACGTGTTGAGTGGGCCGACGCACTTTGGGGCTAATCAGGGGTGGACTGGCCAGCGGGACAACCGAGCGTGTCGGTGGGTCGGCTGCGATACGTGTTGAGTGGGCCGATGCACTTTGGGGCTAATCAGGGGTGGACTGGCCAGCGGGACAACCGAGCAGGCCGGTGGGTCGCCGCGAAACGTGTTGAGTGGGCCGATGCACTTTGGGGCTAATCAGGGGTGGACTGGCCAGCGGGACAACCGAGCAGGCCGGTGGGTCGCCGCGAAACGTGTTGAGTGGGCCGATGCACTTTGGGGCTAATCAGGAGTGCACTGGCCAGCGGGACAACCGAGCGGGCCGGTGGGTCGGCTGCGAAACGTGTTATGTGGGCCGACGCACTTTGGGGCTAATCAGGGGTGGACTGGCCAGCGAGACAACCGAGCGGGCTGGTGGGTCGGCTGCGAAACGTGTTGTGTGGGCCGACGCACTTTGGGGCTAATCAGGGGTGGACTGGCCAGCGGGACAACCGAGCAGGCTGGTCGGTCGGCCGCAAAACGTGTTGAGTGGGCCGATGCACTTTGGGGCTAATCGGGGTGGACTGGCCAGCGGGACAACTGAGCGGGCCGGTGGGTAGGCTGCGATACGTGTTGAGTGGGCTGATGCATTTTGTGGCTAATCAGGGGTGGACTGGCCAGCAGGAGAACAGAGCGGGCCAGTGGGTCGGCCGCGAAACGTGTCGAATGGGACGCAATAAGCAAAAATGAGCCGCCGCATTATGCAGAACGGAGCACAAACCGGTGCCGCGATATGCAAAAATGGACAGCCGCCAGTTGCCATGTAAAATCCTAGGACAATTTCTCTTCCCAGTCCAGCCCTTCTCTTAGGGTAATGATGGCCAGACAAATTGCATTAGCCAACGCCATTGTTTGTGACAAGTAGTGAAAAGATGCTCCGCACAGCGAACCAAAAGTATTTAAATGACATTTTATGCAATCAGTTCAATTTTGGTTGCACCAAAACTGGATTGGATTGAATAAAGTGTGTGAATTCTAGAATGACTTTCGGGGCAGGGTCTACTCTTTCTATTGTAATTTCTATAGGACATTTTCAGGGTGCAGTCTGTTCAGGTTCATCTTGCGCCAGCCAAATAATTTTATAGTCAACTATAACAAGAAAACACTTTCTAAACAAAACACTGCTACAACAATAATATATCTGTGATATTTAAATCTTTAACGAAGTCACTAAGTAATGACTCTGTTGAAACGTAACGATACAGAATATGCGTATATCTAAAAAGAATATGTTCGTTAAAGTGTCCCCAAACTTTTTATTAACTTCCTTTAGTGGGGTGCATTCCCCAAGGAAAATCTTAAATAATATCTAGAAATGGGGATCCGGGCCCCCCACTATTTGCTTATGGAAGTGTGATAGATGTTGTATGGGACCCATTTGGCAACTGAAATGGAATCGATTGTGACATCTGGTCAGTCAGGTTGGTAAATCTTGATTTTGGTGAACCTATTTTGGTCAAGCTTAAGCCCTGGTCAAAATTTGACCAGAGCCATGGCTTCACAACATATTTTATTGTGATATTCCAACATGCCTTGACACAACCCATATTTTCCACACAGATTCTGACCCATCAAACACAATGGGCACGATTCACAAATTTCTGTGTAAATTGTTGCATTGAATTGAATGCTTCAATTTTCACAAGAATGGTTTAATTATTTCAATAGAAATTCTCACAGCTCATGTTACACAAATGAGGCCCAGCGAGCACACATACACAAAACAAACGTTAAAGAATATCACTTTAAAATATTGCAAAGTCCTCTACGTGTGCGTCTTGTACATGAAGTCTTTAAGTCCCACAAGTTGTACCAAACAACTTTTCATGTACAAATGCATGAGTCTTCTACCTAGACCATCTAGATTGGTGTGTCCCATGTTACATAACCTCTTTTGTTCATATATTAATTTGTGTGTCACCATGCTTTATTTCATATCTCATTAAAGGTGTCATTGACCATGAAAAGAATGTTCACATACGCACTGTTGTCGTTGTGTACTCTTTTAAGCGGTTTGCAATGGAAACTGACCACAGAGTGTTTGTAAATACACCAACTTTCCTCAAGTCCATTGTACAATCAACAGTTCCTTTCTATCTGTGATGACAGCTATTAAGACGGTTCAACACAGCTTATCTATCTTTGTTGAGTTGACTGTAATTGCTGCATGCAAGTTACGTGTTATGGCCAAATGTTTTGTTGAGGTCTTTGTTGAATGCTCTTTACATGTCTATGCTTGAGTAGTCAATGGCCCTATGGTCGGACAGCTCAAACAGATGTCATTTTGACCCAAAATGGCCGCCGTCCACGTATGTTCCATGTTGCTTTGAGTTCTCTCCCAGCAATGAAATTCACTGGTGGAGTTTCGTCCATAAACCTTCTCATAAATACAGCTTTTTGGAGTGGTTTCTTGGAAATAACTTGATTCACCTCTTCTTTCCACAGTAATGCCTCCTTCAGACTTGAGGTTTAAAATTTTAAACGAAAACACAGTACAAATGATATGGAAACAACCTCTGACAAGGATCGAGGGCTTCAGAATACAAGTAATGTCCAGTACAGGTGGGTAGCCCAATGAAAGTGTTTCACATGTTGGAGTTTTAGTGGTTAAACTCTAGACAAGTCAAATTACTGGGTTCTTAAGGAAAAGCAGGAATGTTTCAAATTTAATGCAAATTTGTGGCATAATGTTGATTACCACCAAATATAGATAAGACTCGTCCAAAAAATTGCAGATACAGTTGTAATGGAAGTGAATGGGCCAGTTCATAAACGTTAAAATACAAACTTATTTAAAGTATAGACACAAGACATAAACATTATACATGCCAACATAAATTTAGTGTAATAAAATCTGGGATTTACCACCATAATGGCTTTTAGAACTGGCGTTGCATCGTAATGACAACGAAGTTGTAATATTGGGTATAAATGTACACATGTAAAGTTAGTAAGCAATTTTATTACACTAAAATCATGTTAACATGCATAATGTTTACGTCTTGTGACTATACTTTTGAAACAGTGAGTATTTTAACATATATAGACTGGCCCCTTTTCACACATCGATAATCTAATGATTTTCCCGATGATTATTGAGATTTACTGGGATTATAATATTTTTTTTTTCATGACTGCATAATAGTCTTAATCTTTTCAAACATTTTTCTCAACACAACTTTGGTAAAGTGTGAGCGACAGGGTAAATTAATGGGAAACTGCACGTGTCTGGCGGAGGACATGGCGTGTTCTAAAATTCGAAAACACACGTTCGCCGTCAAAATTCTGAAGAGCGCACGCAACTCACATAGCTTTCCATTAAATTCGACATAAATCATTATTAAAGGACAATGATTATGTACTCTATTCATTACTGGATGATCTATTGTTTATATGTATCTTTCATAGAGCCTTCACAATGTATTTTCAGTTATAAGTACGTTATTTTTGTGGTTTGACAGCTTGAATGAAATGTATATATTCAAGGTTACATACATTTAGTCTGCACAGTTACACCAGTTTCAAACACTAACCTGCAAACTCATAAACGTTACTTTCTTGAAAAAGTACAAAAACCTTCTAAACGTTGGACTGCCATCTGCTACGCCTCATCAGCTCGTCCTGTGTGTGTGTGTGTGAGATACCTTGACACACTTCAGTAAATATTATTTCACCTCTTGTGATCTCCCAACGCTATTACGGGAGACTGTTTAACAGAGGCCAACTGAGTGAATTGGAAAGCACGCAAATAAGGCTTCTAATTTAAATGTCGGCTAATTTTAATATGCCGATGCCTCAAACAATATCAATAAAATAATGTGCCAATCAATAATCGATATATCAATATTTGATGACATCCCTACTGGCCACATTTACTTCCATTATAAGGGCCTCATTGCAATCACGTTATTTTTTTATTCAATTTAATAAATGATTGATGAGTCAAATTTTTTTTTCTTGTAATAAATCAGAGGCTATTTAGCAGAGACGGGTCTCTTCGATGATACCAATGTTTCCGATTTTACTGCTGATTTGAAATATGTTCTTTGATCATAATTTTGACCAACCGTTTTGGAGATTTATGTGTTCCCCCATTCAAAAAGATAGGAGCTGCACTTTCATAACTGGAAATAGCTTCCCAAAAGCATTCCAAATATGGCCGCCACTGGATTGAGTTGCTTGAAACACTGATTAAACCCAGAACAAAAGTCAACATGAAATTGTGTTCGCAAGCCATTTTACTTCCATAATGTGATGCATTTCCAAGTGAAACGGAATATTCAGTGAGAAAAACAATGTAGGGCGCGACTCAACTTTATCGATTGGGAATTTATTGTATCAGACAATGCCCAAATAGCTATTTGACTATTGGTTAACATTTCTGGGTTCTGTGATGTCAGAAGTTGTTTTACTTTGGAATAATGTGCACTGATGCACAATAATACCAGGAACATGTATTAGGAAAGCAAATATGGTTGATTTTGAGCTCATGTTGACAAGTTCTGGACTGGTCATGCAACCTAAAAGCTGTTTAAGCTCTACTTGATCTATTGCCATTTTGCCCTTTGACTTAATACCAACTTGCTCCAGTTGAACCATCCCTGTAGTTAGTGTACATTGAGTTGCTTTAGATAAGGGCGCATCTGGTAATCGACAAGTACCCTTAAAAGCTCACCGCCACGGGCAACTGTAGGGGACTGCATTCTGGCATGCCCTTCAAAAACGATTTAAACATTGACT